>NW_025900963.1:0-91472 GCF_022539505.1 Lolium rigidum | reverse complement strand
TGGATTAGACTTTGATGATTGTCACATCTCCGAAGTTATAAAGTTCTTACAAAAGCTTGCTAAAAGTCCCAATGCTAGTGCTATAAATTTGGCCTTTACAAAACACATTACAAATGCTCTCATAAAAGCTAGAGAAGAGAAACTAAAACTTGAAACCTCTATTCCTAGGAAGTTGGAAGATGGTTGGGAGCCTATCATTAAGATGAGGGTCAATGATTTTGATTGTAATGCTCTATGTGATCTTGGTGCAAGTATTTCTGTTATGCCTAAGAAAATTTATGATATGCTTGACTTGCCACCATTGAAAAATTGTTATTTGGATGTTAATCTTGTTGATAATGCTATAAAGAAACCTTTGGGGAGGATTGATAATGTTCGTATTATGGTTAACAATAACCTTGTCCCCGTTGATTTTGTTGTCTTGGATATTGAATGCAATGCATCTTGTCCCATTATATTGGGAAGACCTTTTCTTCGAACTGTTGGTGCCACCATTGATATGAAGGAAGGTAATATTAAATATCAATTTCCTCTCAAGAAAGGTATGGAACACTTCCCTAGAAAGATAATGAAGTTACCTTATGATTCTATTATTAGAACAAATTATGATGTTGATGCTTCGTCTCTTGATGTTACTTGATTCACACTTTCTGCGCCTAGCTGAAAGGCGTTAAAGAAAAACGCTTATGGGAGACAACCCATTATTTTACTTCTGCACTTTATTTTATATTTGAGTCTTGGAAGTTGTTTACTACTGTAGCAACCTCTCCTTATCTTTATTTTATTGCATTGTTGTGCCAAGTAAAGTCTTTGATAGTAAAGCCAATACTAGATTTGGATTACTGCGCAGGAACAGATTTCTTGCTATCACGAATTTGAGCAGTAGTCTCTGTAGAAAATTTAAAAAAATCTGCCAATTTACGTGCGTGATCCTCAGATATGTACGCAACTTTCATTCAATTTGGGCATTTTCATCTGAGCAAGTCTGGTGCCACTTTAAAATTCGTCTTTACGAGCTGTTCTGTTTTGACAGATTCTGCCTTTTATTTCGCATTGCCTCTTTTGCTATGTTTGATGGATTTCTTTGTTCCATTAACTTTCAGTAGCTTTGTGCAATGTCCAGAAGTGTTAAGAATTATTATGTCACCTCTGAATATATGAATTATGCACTGACCCTCTAATGAGTTTGTTTCGAGTTTGGTGTGGAGGAAGTTTTCAAGGGTCAAGAGAGGAGGATGATACAATATGATCAAGAAGAGTGAAAAGTCAAAGCTTGGGGATGCACCCGTGGTTCATCCCTGCATATTTTAAGAAGACTCAAGCGTCTAAGCTTGGGGATTCCCAAGGCATCCCTTCTTCATCGACAACTTATCAGGTTCCTCAAGTGAAACTATATTTTTATTCCGTCACATCTTATGTGCTTTACTTGGAGCGTCTGTTTGTTTTTATTTTTGTTTTTGTTTGAATAAATCGGATCCTAGCATTCTTTGTTTGGGAGAGAGACACGCTCCGCTGTTTCGTATGAACACATATGTTCTTAGCTTTATCTTTAATGTTCATTGCGGAAGTTGGACTATTTCATTCATTGTTATATGGTTGGAAACGGAAAATGCCGCATGTGCTAAATGGTTTAATGTATTGAATAATGTGATACTTGGCAATTGTTGTGCTCATATAGATCTTGTTTAAGCTCTTGCATCATGTACCTTATACCCATTAATGAATAACTACATAGAGCTTGTTAAAATTTGGTTTGCATGATTGATCTCTAGAGTCTAGATATTTTCTGGTTGAGGTGTTTGAACAACAAGGAGACAATGTAAAGTCTTATAATAGTTACAATATGTTCATATGTGAGCTTTGCTGCACATTTTATATACTTGAGTTTGCTTCAAACAACCTTGCTAGCCTAGCCTTGTATTGAGAGGAATTCTTCTCGTGCATCCAAATCCTTGAGCCAATAACCATGCCATTTGTGTCCACCATACCTACCTACTACATGGTATTTCTCCGCCATTCCAAAGTAAATTACTTGAGTGCTACCTTTAAATTTCTATTCTTTGCCTTTGCAATATATAGCTCATGGGACAAATAGCTTAAAAACTATCGTGGTGAAGAATATGTACTTATGTGTTTTATTTCTTAATAAGTTGCTTGTTGAGCGGTAACCATGTTTCTGGGGACGCCATCAACTCTTTTACCTTTGTTGAATATCATGTGAGTTGCTATGCATGTTCGTCTTGTCTGAAGTAAGAGCGATTTTCATGATCATATGGTTTGAGTATGCATACTGTTAGAGAAGAACATTGGGCCGCTAACTAAAGCCATGATTCATGGTGGAAGTTTCAGTTTGGACAATTAATCCTCAATCTCTTATGAGAATATTAACTGTTGTTGAATGCTTATGCATTAAAGAGGAGTCCATTATCTCATTGTCTATGTTGTCCCGGTATGGATGTCTAAGTTGAGAATAATCAAAAGCGAGAAATCCAATGCGAGCTTTCTCCTTAGACCTTTGTACAGGCGGCATAGAGGTACCCCTTTGTGACACTTGGTTGAAACATATGCTATGCAATGATAATCCGTGTTAATCCAAGCTAATTAGGACAAGGTGCGAGCACTATTAGTATACTATGCATGAGGCTTGCAACTTATAAGATGTCTTATACATAACACATATGCTTTATTACTACCGTTGACAAAATTGTTTCTTGTTTTCAAAATGAAAAGCTCTAGCACAAATATAGTAATCAATGCTTCCCTCTGCGGAGGGCCTATCTTTTACTTTATTGTTGAGTCAGTTTTCCTATTCTTTCTTTCCCAGAAGCAAACACTTGTATCAACTGTGTGCATTGATTCTTACATGTTTACCTATTGCACTTGTTATATTACTTTATGTTGACAATTATCCATGAGATAAATATGTTGAAGTTGAAAGCAACCGCTGAAACTTATATCTCCTTTGTGTTGCTTCAATGCCTTTACTTTGAATTTATTGCTTTATGAGTAACTCTTATGCAAGTCTTATTGATGCTTGTCTTGAAAGTATTATTCATGAAAAGTCTTTGCTATATGATTCATTTGTTTACTCATTATCTTCACCATCGCTTCGAATCGCTGCATTCATCTCATATGCTTTACAATAGTATGATCAAGATTATGATAGCATGTCACTTCAGGAATTATCTTTGTTATCGTTTACCTACTCGAGGGCGAGTAGGAACTAAGCTTGGGGATGCTTGATACGTCTCAAACGTATCTATAATTTCTTATGTTCCATGCTACTTTTATGATGATACTCACATGTTTTATACACATTATATGTATAATTTATGCATTTTCCGGCACTAACCTATTGACGAGATGCTGAAGAGCCGATTCGTTGTTTTCTGCTGTTTTTGGTTTCAGAAATCCTAGTAAGGAAATATTCTCGGAATTGGACGAAATCAACGCCCAGGGTCCTATTTTTGCACGAAGCTTCCAGAAGACCGGAGAGGAAACGAAGTGGAGCCACGGGGCGACGACACACTAGGGCGGCGCGGCCTGGGCCCTGGCCGCGCGGCCCTACTGTGTGGGGCCCTCGTGACGCCTCCTGACCTGCCCTTCCGCCTACTTAAAGTCTTCGTCGCGAAACCCCCAGTACCGAGAGCCACGATACGGAAAACCTTCCAGAGACGCCGCCGCCGCCAATCCCATCTCGGGGGATTCGGGAGATCGCCTCCGGCACCCTGCCGGAGAGGGGAATCATCTCCCGGAGGTCTCTTCATCGCCATGATCGCCTCCGGATCGATGTGTGAGTAGTTCACCCCTGGACTATGGGTCCATAGCAGTAGCTAGATGGTTGTCTTCTCCTCATTGTGCTATCATGTTAGATCTTGTGAGCTGCCTATCATGATCAAGATCATCTATTTGTAATCCTTCATGTGTGTTTGTTGGGATCCGATGAATATTGAATACTATGTCAAGTTGATTATCAATCTATCATATATGTTATTTATGTTCTTGCATGCTCTCCGTTGCTAGTGGAGGCTCTGGCCAAGTTGATACTTGTGACTCCAAGAGGGAGTATTTATGCTCGATAGTGGGTTCATGCCTCCATTAAATGCGGGACGATGGATCGAAAGTTCTAAGGTTGTGGATGTGCTTGTTGCCACTAGGGATAAAACATCGATGCTTTGTCTAAGGATATTTGTGTTGATTACATTACACACCATACTTAATGCAATTGTCTGTTGTTTACAACTTAATACCGGAGGGGTTCGGATAATAACCTCGAAAGTGGACTTTTTAGGCATAGATGCATGCTGGATAGCGGTCTATGTACTTTGTCGTAATGCACCGATTAAATCTCATAGTACTCATCATGATATATGTATGTGCATTGTTATGCCTTCTTTATTTGTCAATTGCCCAACTGTAATTTGTTCACCCAACATCTGCTATCTTATGGGAGAGACACCACTAGTGAACTGTGGACCCCGGTCCTATTCTTTACATCTGAAATACAATCTGCTGCAATTGTGCTTTACTGTTCTTCGCAAACAAACATCATCATCCACACTATACATCTAATCCTTTGTTTACAGCAAGCCGGTGAGATTGACAACCTCACTGTTACGTTGGGGCAAAGTTCTGTGATTGTGTTGTGCAGGTTCCACGTAGGCGCCGGAATCCCTGGTGTTGCGCCGCACTACACTCCTTCATCATCAACCTTCAACGTGCTTCTTGACTCCTACTGGTTCGATTAAACCTTGGTTTCTTACTGAGGGAAACTTGCTGCTGTGCGCATCACACCTTCCTCTTGGGGTTCCCAACGGACGTGTCAACTACACGCATCACTTGCCAAATTTGGTCTATGCAATGTAGTTCCAAAATTTGAAAAGTGATGGTTTGGTTTGGTTGCAAATGACCAGAGACACTCAAAGGTGGTGGTGGAATTTAAAAAAATAAAGGAATTGCAAAATTTGCAAAGTGTGAGATTGTTTAATTTGTTAAAAAGTCTCAACTTTGCATGAGCATAGTTTTTGATCCAAGATGAATTTGATAGAGTGGTCTTTACAAAAGTTTATCACCTTGATGTGTACTTGGATGAGGTGCACAGAATTGAGATTGTTTGGTTTGAAAAACTTGAAATGCAGGGGCTCAAAGTAGTGACCAGATTGCAAATGGCAGATTTGACCATCATTGCATGTGATCACAAATTGAGTTCAAATTTGATTTGATTTGAGTTTCTTTGATTCCAAAAGTTGTAAAAAGTGTTTAGCGACATTATACAACTAATGGTGAAGGACAAATGGGTCTAGGTCCAAGATTTGCAAAATGTCCCTAAGCACATGTGGGGGTGGAATTGGATTTTTCTTATTTTTCCATTTTGGTTCTATTGATCCAATTGGGCATGTGTGAGGATCTATTTTAGGGTTAGATTGAGTTTGCTAAGAGTTTCAAACCATTTGGGGAAAGTGTGGGTGCATAGGTCAAGAATTGATATTATGGCTAAGTGCCACATATGCCTCTATGCATATGTTTAGTTTATTTTTGTTTCTCACTTGGATTGGCGGTTAAGTACTAGGTTAAGTTGGTTGAGGTATTTCAAATCATCCACACAAGGTAGACAAAGCGAAGTTTAGCATTTGCAAAAATAGCCATAGGCTTCCTAGGCCTTTTTCTTATTTAACATCCTTGCTTTTTATTTGGCTTGTAAATGGATGTGATAAGAGGGATGAGGTTTAGGGTTTAGTGGGGTTTACCATGGTTCATCACCATTTAGCAAAGTAAGAATGGTAGGGGTCAAGATTTACATATTAGGGCTAATTGCCCACATGTGTCTTTTTATTTTATTTTGGTTTCTCAAAATTGATCCACTTTGTTTTGAGATGGTTAGGGTTTTAGGTTTTTGGAAATATGTTCAAGGTAACAAACAAACAATCAGGGAGATACACAAGCATTAGGTATGAGCACTATGCATAGTACCCTATGTAAGAAAAGTTTTGTTGGTTCTCATTTTTGGAAAAAGGAAATTCATTTTCTCTTTGTTTTAAAATTTGGGATGTTACAAACCCTTCCCCCTTAAACAAATCTTGTCCCGAGATTTTAAGAAAAGTTAGGTTCCTAAGAGAGATTGGGAAATATGATTAACAGGAAAACATACTTGGCATGGCCTGAGGTGCTTCCTGGGCTTCGGTGGCATTCATGTGGTAGAGACGGCCGTTGCTGTTGTTCTGGTTCCTCCTTGCTGCAAAGCGGCGCTGGTTCTGAGCAGGTGCAGCGGTATTGGCGGCAATCTTGGCTAACCTTTTGGGGCACTCATTGGAGTAGTGTCCCACAATTTCACATTCGTAACAAGTTATGGTCGACTTGTCCTTGGGGGTGACGGGGATGGCATTGCTTCCAGTCCTTGGACCAGTGTTGTTGGCGTTGTTGTTCCCATTGTTGTTGTTGCTGTTGGGGTTGGTGTTGTTGTTGTGATTGTTGTTGTTGTTGTTGTTGTTGTTGCCTCCGGGCTTCGGGGATCCTCCATGGTTGTTGGTGTAGTTTGGGCGGTAATTCTGAGCAGGTGGCCTGTTGTTTCTTGGGGTGAATGTCGTCGTGGTGAACAGACAGATGCCATAGGATGGCTTAAGTTGGGGCCGAATGGGCGCTAGAGGATTCGGGGGAGGGTTTTTGATTAGATTGGACGAACTTCCGGATGCTTTCCTCAAGAACTTAGCCAAAGCCAGAGGTAGAAGAAGAAAGACACAAGGAAGAACTCTGCTCTAGATCTCTTTCTTCATTGATCTTAACAGATTACAGGTTTGTGCATACAAGGTTCATACATACATGCTTCGTACCCGCGATGGGGTGTACCCCCTCTCCTTATATAGGGGAGAGGGTGGCTTACAGGGGAAGAAACCCTAGAAACCCTAATGGGATCTTTGACCAGACAAACTACTTTACAAAGTTACTTTAATCATAGGTGACGCCGGTATCTTCTTTAATCAGGGAGGCTGACGTCCCCCGGTTGCTTTTGGCGTCACCTTCCTCTTTGGCACCAGGGCTTCGTTTAAAGCTACTTTGCTTAGCTCATCTTTGTCCTCTAGCTCTGGAGAGAATCTTTGACCAGTCTTGCCGACGTGCTACAGTGCACCTCTTACCGGTAACCCGGTGTCTTCTTAGCTTGTTCCGGTATACCCCTCTTGGGGATACCGGCATAGCTTTACCTAGCCAAACGCTTAACTTCGCGCTCCGGCTTAAACATTAAACCGGTATCTTGATGGCCCAAACCATCCGGTTTGGCATGCTTTTGGCATACCGGGGGTCATCCCCCCAACATTAGTCCCCGAAGCTGGTATAGTCCGGTGGATTTTATCCAACGAACCATGCCAGGTTCGCATATCTTAAGGTACCGGTTTAATCTTTCCGGTGGTAAGTTTAGATCTCCCAGCATCTTTGCCGGACTCACCTCTTCCTCTCTTTGCAAAGTATTTTCGGTATCTTCTCTTCCGGTATCATTGACATTAAATCCCTCCTCGGTGAAGTCGAGAATTTCTCGGGTACAGTGCCTGTCAGAGACATGCGCACTGTATCTGACGCGCCAGTGTGAGGGGTCACTTCCCTTCGGCTTCTGCGCCAGCACTTATGGCGCCGCACCGGATCCCCGCTGCCGTTCCGGATCCATGCGGCCTCCCTGTGGCATATTATTTTCCGCGCGCGTACCCTCGCGCCACGTGGCGGCCCATGAACTGAACCGCCGCGGCCCAGTGGTTGCCAGCCCACTATCTCTTCTTTCTATATAAGGGGGAGCGGTTCCTTCTTCCTCCTTTCTCCGCATTCGCAACTCCCTCGCGCACTCAGAGCTCTTAGCCCTCTTGCGCCCTCGCTGCCTCCGTTCGTCGCCAGAGCTCCGCCGCCCGGTGAACCTCCGCTCCGACTCCGCCAAGCTTCTCCGAGCCTCGCCGCGCAGCGATTCACCGCTGCACGTCTGCTGCCGCCGCACCGTATGTTCTCCGGTGACTTCTTCTCTTCTTCTTCGCCGGACCTCGTCGGCGACTGCAGGTTTACTGCTTCTCCGGCGACCATCTTCAGCGTTTCGCGCCGCCCCAGGTTAGCCTCAATGCTTCTTTGCCCTCTTCTTTCTCGTCTTCCAGATCTTGGGCCGGTAGAGTATTTACTCTTTCTTTTCTTTTGCTTTTTTCTCTTACTCGTAGATCTTCGCGCAAGGGTAGATCTTGGGAAATCAGTTTTTGGGTAGAATCCGGCGTCTCTCAGATTCGTATGTCTAGCGAGGATCATCTTTCCGAATCCTCCTCCTGTAGCCACCAAAGTGAAGCTTCCGACGGACTCTCAGCTGAGCTCTCCCGGATTGAATCTGACACCGGAAGAGGTCAAGAGGCCGGCAGCTCCGGCCAGGGTTCCGGGGTGGATCTATCCGGTATCACCCGCGGAGCCTGGAAAGGCTCCGACGTCACGCAGCACGAAATTGACTGGCTGTACCGGTCTAGAAGGGTACCGGCAGGAGTATCCTGCCGGCTTCCGCGCGACGAGATCGAACCGGTACTCGAACCCGGTGAGTCCGTCGTTTTCCTTGCTCATTTTGAGCGCGGCTTCGGCCTTCCTGCCTCCGACTTCTTTCGCGAGTTCTTGGATTTTTACCAACTCCAGCCTCACCACCTTCCTGGCAACGCCGTTTTGTACCTTTCTTGTTACGTTTTCTTCATGGAGGGCTACATCGGCCTCCGTCCCACCAAGGAAACTTTCGCTCGCTTCTTTAGCCTTCGGATCAATTCTGTCCAAGGCAAAGACATTCCTAAGCCCAAACCCCCCGTTCAATGCGGGTCTTGTATCATCGGCTCCCGCCAAGGGAGCCCATTTTTCAAACTCTCCGGTCTCGAGTCATGCCGATCATGGCAAGGGACCTTTTTCTATGTGAAGAACACCGGCGCGGAGGATCTTATCAACCTGCCGGCCTTCAATCCGGCGGTACCCACGAAAGCCAATTGGGGCTTCAATCCTGGGACCAAACACATTGAAACAAACCGGATTGTTCGCTTCATGGAGAAGCTGATGAAGGAGACAGACATTTGTTCTGACGACATCATCCGCACCTTCATCTCACGCCGGGTGCTTCCTCTCCAGCACCGGGCCCACAAGATAAGTGAAATGTATGGCCCTCGTGATCCCACCAAGATCACCGGCCTCCCTCTAAGCAAGGAGGATATAGTGCTTAAGGCTAGGCAGATCTGCCAAACCTCCATGCCGACGGACTGGGAGTGGGGCTTCCTGCCTCTCAGCTCCACCAACCCTCCAACTGACGAAGTAAGAAATTATGTAATCCGGGTCGTTGTACCGGTAGCTTTTACGTTGTGGCTAATTGTCTTTCCATTCTTTTTCAGGCCAAAGAGCGTTTTCCTCGCATTGCTGCGGAGAAAAGAGGCCCTCGCGAGAAGCGGGATCTTGACGAGGTGGACCCTGATCCTTATATTCATTGGATCGACCTCAAGATGGGCCGCACCCACACCTCGCGCCCCGGTAACTTCTCATCCGAAGCTCCCGGTTCCGATGATGATGTCACTATCCTTGAGGTAGTTTTCTCTTCCGGTTTCTCATGCTTTATTGTTATTTCCCTTCTATAGATGCTCCCTCAGCTGGAACGCAACCACAGGTTCATGATCATGTGGCTCCTCTGCAGGCCGAGGTTGGCCGCGAGTTCCTGGAGAAACTCACCTCCCAGGGCAAGAAGAACAAGGCTCCGGCACCAGAGGCCGGTTCAAGCCAAGCCCCTCCCGCCATACGCTCCCGGACGGAAGTTATTGGAGGGAAAGAAGTAGCCAAGAAGCGCTACAAAGGGAAGCAGATGCCGGTCGCTTCCAGGTAAGTTTTTGTTTCCCCGCTTGCTTTGTTTTACAAACTTTTCCTTCCTGTTGCTCTTTCTGATCCTTTTTCTTTTTCTTGTTCAGCCCTGCGCTCAAACTCTCCAAGAGCGCCAGCGGCATGAGGCCGGAGAGCTCTGAGGGAACCGCAAGGACCTCATCTCCTCCTCACTCAAGCCCGGTACCATCTGGTACCGGCAATCCTTCTGCCTCCCCTCTGGGAGGCACTCCAAGTGCGGGGCGCGTGGCCCCTACACCTCCAGATCACCGCGCGGAGGAGGACCACGTCTCCCCTCCAGAAACACAAGACACCGGCGCCAGCAACATCGGCGCCGATTCTGAAGCTACCGGGAGGGCGGAACTTCAGGTTCCTCCCGTCCCGAAAAGAAAGAAAAAGAAAACCACGAGTTCTTCCCCCGCCAAGTCCGTGCCGGACTCTTCCGCGCCGGCAAGTTCTACTCCGGGCCAGGACGCACCTGATGCCCGCTCGCCGCCCAAGACTTCGCCCGCGCCTCCACCAGAAGCTCCTACCGTCGAGCCAACTGGGACCACGCCAACGCCAGCGCCAAGCCAAGGACCCACCGCGGCCGAGCCGACGCCGCCACCAGAAGGCACCAAGCTCCTCCAGCCGGAACCTCTTAAGGCGAAGGCCACGGCTTCCGGCACTTCTACTCCCGGCCCGCAGTCCTTGGTGCTGCATGCCGGCCGCGCCGCTGTCGTGGCCGGAGAAAAGGCTTCCGGTCAGCTGGGCCGGATCACGGAGCTGAAGCGCGGAGGCAACGAGCTGGGGCACTTGCTCAAGTACGCTGAAAAGTGGAATCGAGCGGATGTGTCCGCGGCTACGCGCGGCCTGGGGAAAGACCAGCTTCCGGCGATTGACCCCGCTGGCCCCCGGTGTACAGAGGAGCACATCCCACGGCTGCGGCGTGCGGTCAAGGAGCTTGACAATGCGTGGCACGATGCCCCCAACAACGTGGTGGTAAGTTATACCAAGCTCTTTGCAATTTTTCAACTCATGCCGGTTTCATTTTTCCGGATTATGTATATCTCCCCAGTCCCCGAGTTTCGTGTTGAGAGCATAGCTCTTAGCGCGAAACTTAGTTAAGAACATAAAGAAACTGACTTCTTCTTATAGTCATTTTTACTTGAACAGAGCACCGCGGACGCCCGGAAGCACCGCGGACGCCCGGAAGCACCTCTTTGAGGAGCTTCTGTGGGAGCACCGGGATCTTTCTGAAGCGCACAGCAAGTGCCAAGGTGAGCTTCCGTGCCTCCGGCATCTTCTTACCGGAAGCTTCTCTCTTCTAGTACTTATAAGTTTTTTGCATAATAGCTATCCCGGAAGCCTCCATCGAAGCCCTCAAGACTCAGCTCACTGCACTCCAAGGTACTCTTTCTTTTCCGGTTAACTTGCTTCTCTTCATTTTACCAGTTGTAGTTTTGTTAACGTTTCCTTTCCGGACTCTAGGTGAAAAAGAGCAGCTTATCCGGGAGCATCGCAAGGCTCTGGACGCCCAGGAGCTCGTTTCCAGGGGGCTGAAGGACCAGCTCATCCAACTCGGGCTCCAGCACGATAAGGAGATGAAGGCTGCCAAAGCTGCAGCTGAGGCCAGGCTGAACGAGGCCCTGGAGGATGCTAACAACTCCACCGTGGTGCTGCGGGCAGAGCTGGAGGAGGGAGGCAAGGCGCGGAAAGCGGCCGAAGATCGGGCCGCCCTCCTAGAGGCAGAGCAAAAGGAGTATGACCAACTGGTCATGCAAACCGACGCGCTCGCCCTCAGTAAGTTTTTCTTCTTTCTTTTCCGGTCTTTGCTTATAAGCTTATATTTTCCGGTAGCATGTCCTTATCTTTTTTCTTTGCCTTGCAGGGCTCTTTCCGGACTCGCAGCTGCACGCGCAGAAGAAGGTGTCAGAGCGCCGGGTTCAGCAAGAGTTCAAGAACCCGAATGCGCCCTGGGATCCTTATGACCATCTGGTCGCGCTTTCTGCCCGGGTCCAGCACATGCGCGCGGTGGACCGGAATCTCGCCGATCTGCCCGACGTGGCGATCCAGCTCTTCAAGGTGCTATGGCCTGAGGAGGAGGTGCCGGCTAGCCTGACGCTCACCTCCGAACGCCTGAAAGGTGCCGGCCGGAGGATCCGCGAGTGGCAGTGCTCAGCAGCTGATGTCTACGGGAGCTTCTATTCTTGTAGACAGTGTTGGGCCTCCAAGAGCAGAGGTTTGGAGAACAGCAGCAAGTTTCCCTTAAGTGGATCACCCAAGGTTTATCGAACTCAGGGAGGAAGAGGTCAAAGATATCCCTCTCATGCAACCCTGCAACCACTACAGGAGTGTAGCCTTTCTGCAACGAGCAAATTCGTGGCGATAAGGCACGTTTCGTTGCAATAGGTACTTTTCGCGACAAAAAAAATCGTGGCAAAAGTCACCGTAAATTGTTGCAATAGGTTGCGTGGTAATAGACTTCCGCAACGGATCTAAAATCGTGGTAACATACCACGCTGTTGCAATGATTTAGGATTCATTTGCAACAGGTTGGGTCGATGCATTAGTCCTATAGCACCACGGAAAACTACCATTGCAATTTCCTATTGCAACGAAATCAAAAACTGTGGCATTATCCTATTGCTACGGACATTACTTCTGTGGCATTACCTTATCGCAACGGCCTTCCATTATGTGGAGACATCCTAACGCAACGGCTCAATTTTGTGGCAACATCCTATTACCACGACCCCATTTCCCGCGGTTTTACCATATTGCAGCGGCCAAAGCCGCGTCAATATCCTGTTGCCACAATATGGCATCCTAGCAATGTATTAAATACATGCTGATTAATTCAACTAATTACAATGACCATATAAACAAATCACATCTACACAATTAAATCAAGTTGCACTGATGCCTCCATAATCCATACGTACCAAACACATGTCCATTACAAAATATTCTGAAGTATCCATAACAAATGCATGCATGATAGTGGGAACACATCTGAATAAATAAAACATAAAATGGTTGGCATATCCTAAGTAAAAGCCATCTTGTGATACTAAACTTTGTGTTCTTGTTCACTTCACCCAATCATTCCATCCAGTCATATGTATCCATCCTATAATTAGAAAGAACAAGTATAGAAGTGAGGAAGTGGGCCAATGACCAATTGATAAAATATAGTTCAATAAGTAGATAAATGGTTACCTTCCCAACTCGAGAACGTTTGTTCAAAGCAGATTGACGAAGCTGTTGAGAGCTGATAATGCGCTGTGGACCCGTAACCAAGCTAGAACCAGAGAGCATTACACTGTTCGTGTTTACATTTCCTGAGGTAGCTCTTAGTGCAGCATCCTGCAGAGTAGATAGTTTGCTAAGTTTAGATTTAGATTTTCTAAGTACATAATATTATTCTTTTACAAGTTAGCTTGCATATATCAAAATAAACACCTTATTTACCTTCTGTGTAGCTGTTGGTTGAGCCCCAATCATATTAAGCATTTCTTCTCTCATTGATTGCTTCAGTGTCTCCAGTTGTTTCTCCCTTTCTATGCGATCTGCCTCTTGTGCTCGCTCTCTTTCCTTACATTCCGCTGCCAGCTTATTCTCCAAGTCCTGGATGGTGTGGTTGAGCTCTTCAATTTTGTTTTCCAAGTTTTGGACATGTTGGTTGAGCTCCTCATTTTTCCTCCTAGCTTCAGATGTCTCCCGAGCTTGTTCATTCAACTCAGCAAGTATTTCAGAAGTACTAGGAGGTTTAGCCATGTAACCTCGTCCATGGATGAATCGCGACGACTTACAACCTGCTGAAGTCCTATAGCTAGTCTGAAATATTTTGTTCCTCTCTTCTTTTGAAATTGGATCTCCTTCTTTTTCCTTCTCACTAACTTTTGCACGTGCATTGTTCTGTAAAACAAATGAAACCAATGTATTTTTTTTGTCTTATGTACTGATTTCCTTGATAAAATTTTGTATTCTAAGTGTTACTCACAAAAACTAATTGTGATTCATTGGTTGACCATTGACCATTCTTCACGTGAGTTAGCTCCCAAAGCTGGATATCATCAGGTTCTTCTCCTGTCTCCACATTTCTCTACAAGAGATACAAGCATATATTAAGGAAAATAGTTCATATTTGGTGCCGCAGGGGAAAAGGTATCATACTATGATTTACCTTCTCATAACTAATCTGTGAGTATGACTTGGAACCAATCAGGTGCTTGGTCTTCTGTTTTTTACGATTGTCCGAGTTCTTCTGACTCAGTTCCTGCAAAGTACATTTGTGAGGTCCCACTAACCTGGAATAAATTATAGGTTAAGTAAATTTACCAAGATAAGATATACAAACCTGGAATTTCTGATCTGTCCCAAAATATTCTATTAAATAATCCCATTCACCTGGATCCACGTCCTCTGGTCTGTTCGCCCGGCGTTCTTCATCCGTCTTGTAAGCCTTGTAGGTGGAATGCAAAGTACACCGCCATCCTCTATAGCGCTCTCTAGCAATGTCAAGAATCTTCTTCTCTGTTTCAGGTGTATCTTCCAAATCCCATCTCTCCTATATGTGATGGAAACTATAGTTAGAGCAATTTACATGTTGGAAACAACTAATTAATAAGAGAATACTAAAATCTCAAACGTACAATCATATCTGTTACTATGGATCTCTGAGCATCCCTATGTATATCAGACCACTTTTTTGCACCAATCAGGGGTGCATAATTTTTCATGAAGACTACCACATCATCCACAAATGACCGATAGTTTGCTCCAACCGTACCACCCAAAGTACTAGAGAACTGAATAGGTAGCTTCTCAGAACCATTTTCGAAGTGCTTCTTGGCTACTTTAATTCCTTTAAGAACGCCTCTTCCATACTTCTTTCTCCCATTAGGATCTACACGTTGAAATAAGGATATCACAATTTTAATTTACAGCCGATGCAATATAAAACCATAAGTTCTTTGGGCCAATACCATTTTCAGGTAGATTGCGGCAACGACGTGCATGAGATGGCCATTGGTTAGGTGCAAGCATGGTACTGTCATCTCCGCCGCTAGCTGGTGACCTCTGATCACTATGTTCATCATCGTTTTGTGCATCTTCACCTACATGAAATGCACCAACTTGTTATTACACAAATAAATATTGTTTACAAAAAAGGTTACCAAGTTGTAGATGCCCACTTGGCTGGTTTCGATATTCAGTGATTGTTGCTTGTCTTGTTATGTTTCTCCTTCCTGATGTAGTCAATTTGAACAACGAATATTGCATAAGCTACTAGTCTGAAAATATAGATTATAAAGATTTACTTTACACTTGGTGTGTCGAACTTATAACCTGTTTCTGTTGGCCTATTGCTGCGAAGAACACGCGAGGTTTGCTGTCTTGGTGGTGGCATATCATTGGCCTGGGAGGAGTTAGGTTGAGTATTTCTGCGCTGCTGCGTGCCATTCAGATCGTTTGATCCATTCCGGTCTGCATGAAGTACATAAGTTGAATAATATACGCATTTGTAGCACAAGTTAAATGAAAAAAAAACAGTAGAAAATATCGGATTCAAGTTGTGGATTCGTCCTGTTCCGGTATGCAGCAACGGTATCATCTCTTGAAGCCATAATTGACCAGGCGAACAATTCTACAAAACAAAGTGTACATGGATATTATTTGTGATAAAAATACTTAATGAGAACTATAATTATAGGCAAAGCAATATGAAACAATTTTTTGCATTATGGCAGAAAGCATGTCGAACAGCAAAGAACATTCAAAGTATCGAACACAAACAATGTCTTTCACCTAGTAAGGAAAACTAACGTGTACAACTTAGATAAAAAATTCATCGTCATCTACGATATCTACTATTGGAGCAACGTGGCCGTCATTGATATAAGTATCATCAGCATCGTCTTCGTCATCGCCTTCAATATCTTCATCTTCACTCTCTGCCTGGATTGCTTTAAGAGCAGAAGCATCACCGCTAACTCCTTCAGTGCCATCCTTTCCCCAAGATGTGACATCTTCATTTGAACTTTGTACATTCATTTCATCAACCCCAATATCAAATGAATCGACATCAACCTCGATGTTAGTGGCATCTGTTGCATCATCTGGCATTGCAAAAAGATTTCGTGGCTTCATTTTAACAACGGTGGACCAATTTGGCTTCTTCACATCTCGCACATAGAACACTTGTTCGGCCTGAGTGCCTAGAATATAAGGTTCATCCTTAAATCTAAGTAAGCTAGTGTCCAAATCTATAATTCCATATTTATCCTTCTTGTAGCCTCTTGATTGATCTCTGCTCGCAGGTGGCACATCAAACCAATCACATTTAAACAATATCACTTGCCGATCCAAACCAAAATCAAGGTAAATAATTTTCTTGATTATTCCATACCAATCAATGCTGCTGGCACTTTCATCACCCCTGACCACAACACCACTATTTTGGGTCCGTAAATCCTTTTCTATGTCTACAACCCTAAACAAGAAACCATTAATGAAGGACCGGCTGAAAATTCGAGCCCTAGGATCAGGTCCTCTAGATAGTGCATAAATGTGATCACTTGCTTTGCCATCATTATGCAATGCCCCAATCTGTAGTCAAAAAAATGTGAATGTTATTGGTAATAAAATATTATTGTATATATTTGACTGATTGTTGATATTTTTAATGCTTACCCTTCTGTCAAACCAATCCACAAATTCATCTTTGTGTTGTTTCATGACGTTGCGAACACGCATTGTCTTCAACTCTTCTATATGTTCACTGTATAACAAAAATTAGACTCCTAAGTATACATGCTACTATAAATACTATTTGTACTGAGATTAGCCTGAGACTTAAATTTGAATACTTACTTGACCCAAGGAGCGGTCTCTTCGCAATTAGTTATTATATAGTGCCTAATTTGCTTCAGATCGGATCTTGATATCACCTCATACTTGAACCCCTTCTTCAAATGATCAACTTTTGAAAATATAGTAATACCAAATGGTGATTCATTCCTATCTGCCCCTTCATGACGCTCTGGACGGTTAAGCTTGGTATCCATGTTATCAAAAAACTGACTACAAAATGTCATGCATTCCTCCATTATGTAGCCTTCCGCCATAGAACCTTCAGGGTGAGCTTTGTTTCGTACATAGCCTTTCAATGTGCGTAAGTATCTTTCAATCGGATACATCCATCTGTAAGAGACAGGTCCACCCAGCCGAGCTTCTTCAGCAAGGTGTATTGGAAGATGCATCATGACATCGAAGAATGCTGGTGGAAATATCATCTCAAGCCTACACATGGTTTCTGCAATATCTTTATTCAGCTTTTCTAATTCTGGACCTTTTAGTTCCTTTGAACAAATGGCAGCAAAGAATTTGCTAAGTTCAATCAATGACAGAACAACATTTTCTGGCAATATGTTGCGTATGACAATTGGAAGAAGCTTTTGAAATATGACATGGCAGTCATGAGTTTTGAGGCCAGACACCTTGCAACCATTCACATCGACACATCTCTTGATGTTTGATGCATAACCATCCGGCATCTTAACTTGTGCCAAAAAATTACATAATATGATCATCTCATCTTTAGTCAAATTATAGCTAGCTTCCCGCAAAGTATACTTGCCATTTTCAACCTTTGGATGCAGATCCTCGCGCACTCCCATATCCTCCAGATCAAGACGAGCCTTCAAATTGTCCTTCGACTTTCTATCCATATCAAGCAATGTACCCAATATGCTGTCACAAATATTCTTCTCAATGTGCATTACATCCAAATTATGCCTTATAAGCAATGTTTTCCAATAAGGAAGCTGAAAAAATATACTCTTCTTCTTCCAATTGTGCCATCTGTTTTCATCATCACGCTTTCTCTTTTTTGTTGGCCCAAAGGCGACTTGCTCAAAACTACCATACTGTTGTTCCACTTGTTCACCAGATAGTGGGACCGGTGCAACTCTATTCTCTGTCTCGTTGTTAAAACAACTCTTGTTTCGACGCCACTTGTGGTGTCGAGGTAGGAAACGACGATGGCCCATGTAGCAATGCTTTCGCCCGAATTTCAACCATAACGAATCAGTATATATGTGACAATAAGGGCATGCTAGCCTGCCTCTTGTGCTCCAACTAGATAGCATTGCATAGGCTGGAAAATCATTAATCGTCCATAAGAGAGCAGCATGCATACGGAAGGGCTTCTTGCTCACTGCATCATATGTCATGGCACCATTCAGCCATAGGTCATTTAGTTCATCAATTAAAGGTTGCAAATACACATCAATGTTGTTTCCTGGTGATTTAGGCCCAGGAATTATCATCGACATGATCCAATATGATTGCTTCAAACATAACCACGGTGGCAAGTTATAAGGGATTAAAATCACAGGCCATGTACTGTATGCGACATTCATTTGCCCAAACGGATTGAATCCATCTGACGCAAGCCCAAGCCTTACATTGCGGGCATCTGATGCGAACTGTTTTTCCTCATTATCCAAATGCTTCCATGCTAATGAATCTGCAGGGTGCCGCATTGTGTCATCATCTACACGGTCTTTTTTGTGCCACTGCATATGCGATGCTGTAGGTTCTGCCATATATAACCTTTGGAGACGAGGAGTGAGAGGAAAGTACCGCAGAATTTTACACGGTACAAGCTTCTTAGCTCTACCACAAGGGGTCACCTCCTCCGTGTCACCACCAGCACCAGTTTTCCATCTCGATGCACCACAACTTGGACAACTATCCAGCTGAGCATACTCTTTCCGAAATAACACACAGTTATTTATACAAGCATGTATCTTCTTGTAGTCCAGTCCAAGATCTCGAATTATCTTCTGAACTTTTTCAAGAGTATTTGGAATACAGTGACCCTTTGGAAGAACATCAGAGAACAATTGAAGCATGGCCTCACAAGCGCTATTGTTCAAACCATACAAGCATTTAGCCTGGTATAGTCTGACGATGAAGGATAACTGAGTTACCTCCTTGCAACCTGGATACAACTCCTTCTGGGCATCTTTTAATAAATCAAAGAATGCCTTAGCACATCCAGTTGGTTCATTACTACCCGCAGCTTCTTCATTACTATCAGGAATATCATCGTCTCCAACATTAGCATTATTCTCATCATCTTCACTTCTGCTAACAGTGATACCCCTACTTATACTAGATAACAAATTCTGGACAGCAACATCATCAGGAGTTTCATATTCATTGTTCGGTTGTTCAGCAGAGTTGTCCTCAGCAGCTTTTTCCCCATGGAATGTCCAGCGAGTGTATGTCACATCCATTCCATTGCGCAGCAAGTCAATATGAACTTGCTGACGCGATTTGTGACAGATATTATGGCACTTAGTGCAAGGACATCGAATCGTACCTCTACCGGAAGCATTTTGAAATGCAAAATCTAAAAAAAGCTTCATGCCTTCCTGCCATTCTACCGAAGCCCTATCCTTGCTCATCCAACTCTTATCTTGCAGCATGTCTTAAACTATAGTACTTTTCAAAGACAAGCCAGATCTAGTTTTAAGAATTGAAAAAATAAAATGAAATTAAGTTAGCAAAACTAAAAAGTGATTAATGAATATAAGTTTCCTTTGTTTTCTTGAAAAAACTTATGCAGTGAAATATATATATTATATATATAATGGTCAGCACAAAAAGAAATCACACAAAATGAAAATAAATAACAAAACATTTAATCAATGACTACACAAAAAAGCATACACCAGCCTGTCTTGAAGTTAAATCCACCACTTTTGGCTGAAAGTAACTATCATGGTACATGATAGTGAAGAAAAACTACCTTTATAAAAGTTGAACCTCGCTGAACTGGAGTTGTGGATACGAATTTCAAGGCAGGGACTCCAATATTTCCTGTATAAATACGAAGGTCAGCACTCAGCACTACCTTTCACACATGAACTTTCATAGGTGGATATCATCTAAATAAAAATATGTTACCTTATACAGACTAAATTGCGTAGGGATGTAGTCAACTAGGAAATGAGAACTTGAAATTTCCTGTAAGCCAAAACATACAATAATTATCTCTGAGAGGTTAACATGGCAACCTATAACTAAACAGGGTAATGGACAGCAACATGTAAAAATTATGAATCAACCAGTCATAGTTGGAACAATTATAATAGCCCTGTGATTAAATGATTGATTTATAGTTTCAGGGGATCAATTAAATCAATACTACCACCCGTGCACTAGAGGGACATAGCCTGTACCAAGCGCACATGATACTAACAAATCAGAATAACTATCCTAATATGCTCACAGTAGACAGTAGTCCATCAATGCATCACGTATGTACCCACGAATTGCCCAGATTATAGTACTGTAGGATTTGTGAGATGAACTGAACGATTAGATTGATTGGCAAATTTCTCCACATACTACAAACCTGGGAAGTTTGATAAAACGAAATCACAGCAGTTAGATTGTGCGAGAGTCACCATCTAATTCAGTTTGCCTTGAGGTCATTAGCCATGTCAGCTGAGGTCGCCGGAAAAAAGGCCCCCAAGAAGGGAGGCGACTATAGATGGCCCCTTGGTTCGCGGCCATGGCTGGTCCAGGCTCTAACTCGGATCTGAACGATGCAATCATTACCTCAGACCACCGCCGGGGATGCGGCCGCGACAATGTCTTCCCGGTTCTCAAGCTGGAGCAACAGGGGCACAGCAAGAAGAGGGAACACAAGGGCCGCATCAAGACGAGGGACTCTCCGGTGGTGCCCATCACCACCGGCGCGCTGCTCTACGGCTGTAAAAGGAGACGGTGCGCTACCGGGTACCAACACACGGGGATGGCGGAGAACGGACTACACGGCCGGGGAGGGGCATACCTCTGATCGATTTGTAGACGACGCCGTTATCTCGATGAACGCCGTCGAGGAGGCAGTGAACCCTCCTCAGACGCCGCTGTTGAGAGTCTAGATCGAATTTCTGTTTTGGAGGGAACGAATTGGAGATATGGCGCGTACCTCTCGACTAGATCGGAAAGTATTGCCACAAAAAGAATCGTGGCGCCATAAATGATTCTTGCAACGATTCTATTGAAGATGCGACAAAAAATATTATCGTGGTAATAACAAGTAGCTACTACCACAGAGCTACAAGGTGTGGTAATAAATAACTCATATTGCAACGAACTCTCACGAAAATGCAACAACTACAAACCGTGGTGATAGAAAATACCTACCGCCACGAATCCAAAATCGTGGTGATTGCTCCATGTTTTCGCAACGATATTACAATTGTTGCACAAAATTCGTTGCAATACTTAGGAATCCCTGTAGTGAACCACAAAGCAAGAAGTCTCTTGTGTCCCCAACACACCTAATAGGTGCACTAGTTCGGCGAAGAGATAGTGAAATACAGGTGGTATGAATAAGTAGTAGCAACGGCACCAGAAAAGTGCTTTGCCCGGGACGAGTAAACAAGCGAGTAGTAACGCGAGTAAAACGAGTAAACAAGCAGCGATAGCGATATTTAGGAACAAGTCCTAGGGATTAGACTTTCACTAGTGGACACTCTCAACATTGATCACATAACAGAATAGATAAATGCATACTCTACACTCTCTTGTTGGATGATGAACACATTGCGTAGGATTACACGAACCCTCAATGCCGGAGTTAACAAGCTCCACAATTCAATGTTCATATTTAAATAACCTTAGAGTGCAAGAAAGATCAACACGACTAAACCAAGTACTAACACAGCATGCACACTGTCACCTTCACACTATGTAGGATGAATTAATAGATCACATCAATACTATCATAATGATAATTAACTCCACAATCTACAAGAGATCATGATCATAGCATATGCCAAGTACTAACACGGATGCACACACTGTCACCATTACACCGTGCAGGAGGAATAAAACTACTTTAATAACATCACTAGAGTAGCACATGGATAAATTGTGATACAAAACACATTGCAATCATAAAGAGATATAAATAAGCACTTCACTACGCCATTCATAACAGTGAGTAAGTATTCTGTGAAATATAGCCTAAGAGACCCACACGGTGCACACACTTGTCACCTTTACACACGTGGGACAAGGAGTCTCCGGAGATCACATAAGTAAAACTCACTTGACTAGCATAGTGACATCTAGATTACAAGGATCATCATATGAATCTCAATCATGTAAGGCAGCTCATGAGATTATTGTATTGAAGTACATAGGAGAGAGATGAACCACATAGCTACCGGTACAGCCCCGAGCCTCGATGGAGAACTACTGACTCCTCATGGGAGCAGCAGCGGTGATGAAGATGGCGGTGGAGATGGCAGCGGTGTCGATGGAGATGCCTTCCGGGGGCACTTCCCCGCTCCGGCAGGGTGCCGGAACAGAGACTCCTGTCCCCAAGATCTTGGCTTCGCGATGGCGGCGGCTCTGGAAGGTTTTCCGTATCGTGGTTCTTCGCATCAGGGTTTTCGCGACGGAGGCTTTAAATAGGCGGAAGGGCAGCCTCGGAGGGGCTCGGGGCCACCACACCATAGGGCGGCGCGGCCCCCTCCGGCCGCGCCGGGGTGTGGTGTGGGGCCCCCGGGGCTTCCCTCCGGCGGCTCTCGGGTGTTCTGGATGGTTCCGGGAAAAATAGGAACCCGGGCGTTGATTTCGTCCGATTCCGAGAATATTTCGTTACTAGGATTTACGAAACCAAAAACAGCAGAAAACGAGAACTGGCCCTTCGGCATCTCGTTAATAGGTTAGTTCCAGAAAATGCACGATAATGACATATAATGTGCATAAAACATGTAGATATCATCAATAATGTGGCATGGAACACAAGAAATTATCGATACGTCGGAGACGTATCAGCATCCCCAAGCTTAGTTCTGCTCGTCCCGAGCAGGTAAAACGATAACAAAGATAATTTCTGAGGTGACATGCTACCAACATAATCTTAATCATACTATTGTAAAGCATATGAGATGAATGCAGCGATTCAAAACAATGTTAATTCAATGAGTAAACAATTGAATCATATAGCAAAGACTTTTCATGAATAATACTTTCAAGACAAGCATCAATAAGACTTGCATAAGAGTTAACTCATAAAGCAATAAATTCGAAGTAAAGACATTGAAGCAACACAATGGAAGATAAAGTTTCAGCAGTTGCTTTCAACTTGTAACATGTATATCTCATGGATAGTTGTCAATGCAAAGCAATATAACAAGTGCAATAAGTAAGTATGTAAGAATCAATGCACAGTTAACACAAGTGTTTGCTTCTTGAGGTGGAGAGAGATAGGTGAACTGACTCAACATAAAAGGTAAAAGAATGGTCCTTCAAAGAGGAAAGCATCGATTGCTATATTTGTGCTAGAGCTTTTATTTTGAAAACATGAAACAATTTTGTCAACGGTAGTAATAAAGCATATGAGTTATGTAAATTATATCTTACAAGTTGCAAGCCTCATGCATAGTATACTAATAGTGCCCGCACCTTGTCCTAATTAGCTTGGACTACCGGATCTTTGCAATGCACATGTTTTAACCAAGTGTCACAATGGGGTACCTCCATGCCGCTCTGTACAAAGGTCTAAGGAGAAAGCTCGCATTTTGGATTTCTCGCTTTTGATTATTCTCAACTTAGACATCCATACCGAGACAACATGGACAACGAGATAATGGACTCCTCTTTAATGCATAAGCATGTGGCAACAATTATTATTCTCATATGAGATTGAGGATATATGTCCAAAACTGAAACTTCCACCATGATTCATGGCTTTAGTTAGCGGCCCAATGTTCTTCTCTAACAATATGCATGCTCCAACCATTAAGGTGGTATATCTCTCTTACTTCAGACAAGACGGACATGCATAGCAACTCACATGATATTCAACAAAGAATAGTTGATGGCGTCCCCGAAGCATGGTTATCGCACAACAAGCAACTTAATAAGAGATAAAGTGCATAAGTACATATTCAATACCACAATAGTTTTTAAGCTATTTGTCCCATGAGCTATATATTGCAAAGGTGAATGATGGAATTTTAAAGGTAGCACTCAAGCAATTTACTTTGGATGGCGGATAAATACCATGTAGTAGGTAGGTATGGTGGACATAAATGGCATAGTGGTTGGCTCAAGGATTTTGGATGCATGAGAAGTATTCCCTCTCGATACAAGGTTTAGGCTAGCAAGGTTATTTGAAACAAACACAAGGATGAACGGTGCAGCAAAACTCACATAAAAGATATATTGTAAACATTATAAGACTCTACACCGTCTTCCTTGTTGTTCAAAACTCAATACTAGATATTATCTAGACTCTAGAGAAACCAAATATGCAAACCAAATTAGCAAGCTCTAAGTGTTTCTTCATTAATGTGTGCAAAGTATATGATGCAAGAGCTTAAACATGAGCACAACAGTTGCCAAGTATCAGGTTATTCAAGACATCATACCAGTTACTACACGTAGCATTTTCCGTTTCCAACCATATAACAATTAACGAAGCAGTTTCATCCTTCGCCATGAAAATTAAAAGCTAAGAACACATGTGTTCATACGAACCAGCGGAGCGTGTCTCTCTCCCACACAAGCATTTATTCAAACAAAAACAAAAACAAGAAACATACAGACGCTCCAAGTAAAGTACATAAGATGTGACCGAATAAAAATATAGTTTCAAGAGAAGGAACCTGATAATTTGTCGATGAAGAAGGGGATGCCTTGGGCATGGCATCCCCAAGCTTAGATGCTTGAGTCTTCTTGAAATATTCAGGGATGAACCACCGGGGTATCCCCAAGCTTAGAACTTTCACTCTCCTTGATCATAGTATATCATCCTCCTCTCTTGACCCTTGAAAACTTCCTCCACACCAAACTCGAAACAAACTCATTAGAGGGTTAGTGCATAATTAAGAATTCACATGTTCAGAGGTGACACAATCATTTTTAACACTTCTGGACATTGCTCAAAGCTACTGGAAGGTAATGGAACAAAGAAATCCACCCAACACAGCGAAAGAAGCAATGCGAAATAAAAGGCAGAATCTGTCAAAACAGAACAGTCCGTAAAAATGAATTTTAAAAGGGCACCAGACTTGCTCAAATGAAAATGCTCAAATTGAATGAAAGTTGCGTACATATCTGAGGATCACTCACGTAAATTGGCTTAATTTTCTGAGCTACCTACAGGGAGGTAGACCCAGATTCGTGACAGCAAAGAAATCTGGAACTGCGCAGTAATCCAAATCTAGTACTTACTTTACTATCAAAGACTTTACTTGGCACAACAAAACTCAAAACTAAGATAAGGAGAGGTTGCTACAGTAGTAAACAACTTCCAAGACACAAATATAAAACAAAGTACTGTAGCAAAATAACACATGGGTTATCTCCCAAGAAGTTCTTTCTTTATAGCCGTTAAGATGCGCTCAGCAGTTTTAATGATGCACTCGCAAAAAATAGTAGTTGAAGCAAAAGAGAGCATCAAAAGGCAAATTCAAAACACATTTAAGTCTAACATGCTTCCTATGCATAGGAATCTTGTAAATAAACAAGTTCAAGAAGCATAATGCAACAAGCATAGAAAAACTAGACAAGCTCAACTTCAAGATTTTCAGCATATAGAGAGGTGTTTTAGTAACATGAAAATTTCTACAACCATATTTTGCTCTCTCATAATAATATCCAGTAGCATCATGAGCAAACTCAACAATATAACTATCAAATTAAACATTCTTATCATGAGTCTCATGCATAAAATTTTTACTCTCCACATAAGCATAATCAATTTTATTAGTAATAGCGGGAGCAAATTCAACAAAGTAGCTATCATTATTATTCTCATCAAGTGTAGGAGGCATAGTATAATCAAAATAAAATTTACTCTCCATAGTAGGTTGTACCAAAAGACCACTATTATAATCATCATAAATAGGAGGCAAAGTATCATCAAAGAAAATTTTCTCCTCAATGCTTGGGGGACTAAAAAGATCATGAAAACTAGCTTCCCCAAGCTTAGAACTTTCTACATTATTATCAACAATGGTGTTCAAAGCGTTCATACTAATATTACTACCGAGCATGCAAATAAGATTCCATAGGTTTTTTAATTTTCGCATCAAACAATCCATGTTTTAAATCAGGAAATAGAATAAGAAGCTCATTGTTGTCCATTATGCCAAACTAGTGTAAACAAGAAACAAAAAGATGCAATTGCAGGATCTAAAGGAAATAGCTTCGAGCACAATCACAATGGCGCCAGAAAAGTATCGTTACACTGGAACCGGAGTATGAGTGCCTTTTTACCTTTCCTCCCCGGCAACGGCGCCGGAAAAGTGCTTGATGTCTACGGGAGCTTCTATTCTTGTAGACAGTGTTGGGCCTCCAAGAGCGAGAGGTTTGTAGAACAGCAGCAAGTTTCCCTTAAGTGGATCACCCAAGGTTTATCGAACTCGGGGAGGAAGAGGTCAAAGATATCCCTCTCATGCAACCCTGCAACCACAAAGCAAGAAGTCTCTTGTGTCCCCAACACACCTAATAGGTGCACTAGTTCGGCGAAGAGATAGTGAAATACAGGTGGTATGAATAAGTAGTAGCAACGGCACCGGAAAAGTGCTTTGCCCAGGACGATAAACAAGCAGTAGTAACGCAGTAAAACGAGTAAACAAGCAGCGATAGCGATATTTAGGAACAAGGCCTAGGGATTAGACTTTCACTAGTGGACACTCTCAACATTGATCACATAACGGAATAGATAAATGCATACTCTACACTCTCTTGTTGGATGATGAACACATTGCGTAGGATTACACGAACCCTCAATGCCGGAGTTAACAAGCTCCACAATTCAATGTTCATATTTAAATAACCTTAGAGTGCAAGAAAGATCAACACGACTAAACCAAGTACTAACACAGCATGCACACTCGTCACCTTCACACTATGTAGGAGGAATAGATCACATCAATACTATCATAATGATAATTAACTCCACAATCTACAAGAGATCATGATCATAGCATATGCCAAGTACTAACACGGATGCACACACTCGTCACCATTACACCGTGCGGGAGGAATAAAACTACTTTAATAACATCACTAGAGTAGCACATGGATAAATTGTGATACAAAACACATTGCAATCATAAAGAGATATAAATAAGCACTTCACTACGCCATTCATAACAGGTGAGTAAGTATTCTGTGAAATATAGCCTAAGAGACCCACACGGTGCACACACTCGTCACCTTTACACACGTGGGACAAGGAGTCTCCGGAGATCACATAAGTAAAACTCACTTGACTAGCATAGTGACATCTAGATTACAAGCATCATCATATGAATCTCAATCATGTAAGGCAGCTCATGAGATTATTGTATTGAAGTACATAGGAGAGAGATGAACCACATAGCTACCGGTACAGCCCCGAGCCTCGATGGAGAACTACTCCCTCCTCATGGGAGCAACAGCGGTGAGGAAGATGGCGGTGGAGATGGCAGCGGTGTCGATGGAGAAGCCTTCCGGGGCACTTCCCCGCTCCGGCAGGGTGCCGGAACGAGACTCCTGTCCCCCGGATCTTGGCTTCGCGATGGCGGCGGCTCCGGAAGGTTTTCCGTATCGTGGTTCTTCGCATCGGGGTTTTCGCGACGGAGGCTTTAAATAGGCGGAAGGGCAGCCTCGGAGGGGGCTCGGGGCCACCACACCATAGGGCGGCGCGGCCCCCCTCCGGCCGCGCCGGGGTGTGGTGTGGGGCCCCCGGGGCTTCCTCCGGCGGCTCTCGAGTGTTCCGGATGGTTCCGGGAAAAATAGGAACCTGGGCGTTGATTTCGTCCGATTCCGAGAATATTTCGTTACTAGGATTTCTGAAACCAAAAACAGCAGAAAATAGGAACTGGCCTTTCGGCATCTCGTTAATAGGTTAGTTCCAGAAAATGCACGATAATGACATATAATGTGCATAAAACATGTAGATATCATCAATAATGTGGCATGGAACACAAGAAATTATCGATACGTCGGAGACGTATCAGCAGCTCGTGCCGGAGCGGATGCGGCGCTACGCGTCGCCTGCTCCTGGTATGAGGACTTGGACTTGGATGCCCTCCACGGCGTGCGTGAAGATGCTCCCACCGACAAGGATCCGGTCCTCACCGCGAAGCGGAAGGATCGTGCCTACCGGATTGCAGAGTACGCCCCGGTCCGCACCTTCATCCCCCCTCCTCCCAACGTCAAGGACTACCTTAGCGACGAAGAAGAAGGAGAGGACGAGGAAGATGAGGATGCCGGAGAGGGCGATGCTCTCCCGGAAGCTGGTGATGCGCCTCCGGAAGCTCCAGAGGCCGGTGCTGCTCCTCCTGAAGCTCCTGCTGCTTGAATGCTTTCATCCTACCTTTGTTGTATCTGTCGCTTGAGAAAACAATGTTTGTTAAATTCTGCCCCGGTATGCCGGGGTCTTTGATGTAAGATAAAACTTTAGCTCTTCCGTTGGTTGTGCTACAACAATTTATGCCGGTATGTTTTACCGATAGGTTATCAAGTTATGTTTGCCTATTGACTTAGCATTTTGCTCATTGTTTGCTTTTGATCTTGTACTGCAAAGATTCCGGAATCGTTTCCGCATCCAATCCGATGCATACTTGGCTCTTTTGCTTTGGCTCTGCCTACCTCTTTTGGGTGTTTTGGCGTATGAGGCACAAAGTTCTTTTAACAAGCAAGCACTTTCTTGAACTTAGGAATAACCCGAAATTTTCACAAAAAACCGGTTTAGCCGGGGTTAGTTAAATTTTTACGGATTGTTCGTTCCCATTCTCTCTTTTCGTAGTTCACGTGCTTAATTCCTACCGGTTTATCTTGCTTGCCATGAAGCCGGGTTGCGGACAGCAGCAGAGTCGAAGACTCCGATAGGTTTAGCACGTTACTAAACCGGAAAGAAAAAATGTTCAACAAGCAACCGGTAAACTGAAAAATAGACAGATTGCATTCAATTTCAGTAGGGGCAGTCCCCGAGATTCATTCGAGGTTCCGACATCTTTTACTCATAGCAAATAAGGTTCAAAAAGGAACTTCTTACACCACACTTCATGAGTAGAAAGGACGCAACAGAGCTACGTTCCACAGACGCTTGGTCTCATCTCCGGATCTGTCCGCCTTTCCTTCTTTCCATTCCTGTGCATTGATTAGGTAATAGGCATCATTGTGGAGAGCTTTGCTCACAATGAAAGGTCCCTTCCATGGGGGTGAAAGCTTATGCCGGCCTTCAGTGCGCTGCAGTAGGCACAACGCCAGATCTCCTTCCCGGAATACCCTCGGGTTAACCTTCCAGCTATGATAGCGTCTGAGGTTTTGTTGGTAAATGGCTGTTCTTGCCAATGCCAATTCTCTTGCTTCTTCTAGCAAGTCCACATCGTTTTCTCGGGCCTCTTTTACCTCTTGTTCGGTATAGAGCTGCACCCTTGGTGAGTCATGGAGAATGTCGGTTGGTATGACCGCTTCGCTCCGTAAACCATAAAGAATGGAGTGTATCCGGTAGACCGGTTTGGAGTCGTTCTTATGCTCCACAGCACTGATGGTAGCTCATCGAGCCAACACCCCGGTGACTTTTCCACCGCCTCGATGAGTCTTGGTTTGATACCGGAAAGTACCAAGGCATTTGTTCTTTCAACCTGGCCATTGCCTTGTGGGTGTGCTACGAAGCACAAATCCAATCGGATGTTGTTATCCTCACAAAATCTTTTGAACTCACCTTGAGCAAAGTTTGTTCCATTGTCAGTGATAATGCTATGTAGGTAGCCATACCGCAAGATAACATCTTTCAAGAACTTCACAGCCGTATGCCCATCACATTTTGCGATAGGTTTCACATCGAGCCATTTAGTGAACTTATCCACCATTGCTAGAATGTGGGTCATGCTGCTCCTTGCAGTTTTGAATGGGCCAACCATGTCAAGGCACCAAACAGCAAACGGCCAAGTTAGCGGTATGGTTTTTAAACCGGATGCCGGGGTATGATTTTGCTTAGCGTACCTCTGGCACCCATTGCATTTTCGTACCAGATCTTCAGCATTTTCCAAAGCAGTGGGCCAATAGAACCCATGCCGGAATACTTTTGCTACCAGCGCCCTTGACGAAGCGTGGTGCCCGCATTCCCCTTGGTGAATCTCCACAAGCATTTCTTTTCCCTCTTCCGATTCTACACACCTTTGGAGGACACCGGTAACACTTCTCTTGTACACCTCGCCATTGATGATGGTGTATGCTTTGGACCTTCTCTGGACCCTCCTGGACTCACTTTCGTCAATCGGCAAGGTGCCGTTGATCAGGAATTCCTTAATAGGTTTAACCCAAGATGGTGCCTCTCGAACCAGAAACACCGGTATGTCTATCTCCATATTATCCACCAGCATTGTTTCCTCCGGTATGGACACAGCAGTCCCCGAGTTTACCGGAACAGTCCCCGGGTTTCCTTCATCGATATCCATTGGTACAACATGTGATTCCGGTACGAAAATGGACTCCGATTCCGGACTCGGTTTGATCGATGGTACTCTTAAGTGTGCCAAGGCTATTCCGGGAGGAATTTCTTGCCTAGATGAGCCCAGCTTAGACAAAGCATCCGCGGCTTCATTTTCCGCTCGTGGCACATGGTGAAACTCACAACCCTCAAAGAAGCCGGCAATATTTTGCACGTGAAACCGGTATGAAGCCATGTTGGCATCTTCTGCGTCCCAATCTCCGGAACATTGTTGCACCACAAGATCTGAATCTCCATAGCAAATGATCCTGTGTGCACCGATTTCTTTTGCGACCTTAAGTCCATGAATCAAAGCCTCGTATTCAGCAACATTGTTGGATGCCCTGAAATGCACTTGCAAAACATACCGGAGGTGATCTCCCTTAGGTGAGGTAAGTACCACACCGGCACCTAGACCCTCTTTGAGTTTGGATCCGTCAAAGTGCATCTTCCAGTATTCTATTTTTTGGTCTGGCGGCTTGTATTGCATTTCCGCCCAATCAACCAGGAAATCAGCCAATGCTTGCGATTTTATGGCATCCCTTCTTTCATATACCGGTACGTATGGTGATATCTGGATTGCCCACTTTGCAATCCTACCGCTAGCATCTTTGTTGCACATGATATCGGAAATTGGTGCCTCACTCACCACTTTCATGGGGTGCTCCTCAAAGTAATGCTTAAGCTTTGTGGCGGCCATGAACACGCCATAAGTCATTTTCTGGAAATGCGGGTAGTTTTGTTTTGAGAGGGAGAGCACCTCGCTCAGGTAGTATACCGGCCTCTGCACGGTTTTTTCTTCCTCTTCTCTTTCACTACCACTACAACACTTACAAGCCGGTTGGTTGCTGCTATGTACAACAACATGGGTTCCCTTTCCAAAGGTGAAGCCAGTATTGGTGCGGTGGCTAGCATTGTTTTCAGCTCTTTAAACGTTGCGTCTGCCTGAGGGGTCCAGACGAACGTATCAGATTTTTTCATCAGAGCATAGAGTGGCAGAGCCTTTTCTCCCAACCTGCTTATGAACCGGCTTAGCGATCCCAAGCTTTCGGTAAACTTTTGCACGTCCTTGAGATCTCGCGGTATAGTCATTCTTTCGATTGCCCGGATTTTTACCGGATTAACCTCAATGCCCCGGCTTGATACGAGAAAGCCAAGCAGTTTGCCGGCGGGAACACCGAAGGTGCATTTTGCCGGATTGAGTTTCATCCGGAATCTTCTTAAGTTATCAAATGTTTGCCGGAGATCGTCGATTAAGGTTTCTTTTACCTTAGTTTTTACCACGACATTGTCCACATAGACTTGCACATTTTTTCCGATTTGATCAAACAAGCACTTTTGCATACAGCGCTGATACGTTGCACCAGCGTTGCGCAAACCGAAAGCCATAGTGACATAGCAATAAGCCCCGTGCGGGGTAATGAACGCAGGTTTTATTTGATCTTCCTTTTTCAGGGGAATTTGGTGGAAACCGGAATAGGCATCCAGGAAAGACAACAACTCACACCCAGTAGTGGAATCAATCACTTGATCGATCCGGGGTAAGGGGAAAGGATCTTTTGGGCAAGCTTTGTTCAGGTTGGTGTAGTCGATGCACATGCGCCACACCTTTGGAGCTTTTGCCTCAAGGTTCTCTTCTTTCTTCTTTTCGACCAGCACAGGATTGGCTAGCCATTCAGTGTGCAGCACTTCCACGATGAAACCGGCAACCAGCAACTTTGTTACTTCTTCTCCAATAATTTTCCTCCTATCCTCAGCAAACCGGCGTAAAGGTTGTCGCACCGGCTTCGCATCCTTCCGGACATTTAGAGAGTGCTCAGCCAGCTCCCTCGGAACACCTACCAAGTCATCTATAGACCAGGCAAAGATATTCCGATTCTCACGGAGGAAGCTGACGAGCGCGCTTTCCTATGCCTGACTGAGGCCGGCACCGATACGAACGGTGCGCTCAGGGTAAGCCGGATCCAACACAATGTACTTTGTTTCTTTTGTCAGCTTGAACGCCGGTGTGCCCAAGTTTGCACTCATTGCCGCTAAGCTCAACTGTGAGGACTGAGCCAGCGCAACCGCAGTTTGCATCCTTATCTTTTCCTCTGCGATCACCAGCGATTCTGCCAGATTTGATCCGGCGGAAGCAGTTTCCAGCGAAATCTTGTAGTTTCCCACCACAGTTAAGGGTCCACGAGGTGCCGGCATCTTCATCTTGAGATAGGCCGTATGAGTTGAGGCCATGAAAGCTGCCAATGCCGGTCTCCCCAGCAATGCATGGTAAGGACTATCTAGGTCCACCACCTCGAACTCAATGTTTTCAACCCGACAATTGTCACGTCCTCCGAATGATACATCCACCCGGACTTTTCCCACTGGCGCGCAGGACAAGCCCGGAACGATTCCGTGGAAAGTTGTGCGAGTTGGCTGCAGCATGTTTTCTGTTATGCCCAGCGTATGCATGGTGTGCCGGTACATGATGTTTATGCTGCTCCCATTGTCTATCAGCACTTTGGTGAACTTGACTCGAGTCGTTGGCCCATGCATGATTGGGTCTACCACAAGAGCATAACCACCCGGATTAGGCATTATCTTGGGGTGATCCTTGAACGAACAGGAGATTTCTTGATCTGACCACAGCATGTATTTTGGTACTGCCGGCATCACAGCGTTTACTTCCATGGAACGGCGACGCAGGCTTTGCCTGTCGGTTGGCTCAGTGACGAACACAACACAGCACACGTCCGGATCGTGGTAAACGTTCCGGCCCAAAGGTGCCGGTGGAGGTGGTTGGCCATTGCCTTCTCCCACCTGATGAACTTGCTGATGCTGCTGCCGGTTTGGCTGAGGCTGTACCGGTAGAGCATTTGCTCCGGTAAGCGGTGGTGGCGGTGGTAATGGGTGTTGATGTAACATGTCATGCGAGGGTGGCAGTATTGTGGAACACCCTTGTGCTTGCGCATCTTTTGCCGCACCTCTCAACATCAAATGCTTGATCCAAGAGCAATCTTTTGTCAGATGGTTTGCCGGCTTCGTCGGATTCGGAGTGTGAAACCGGCATGGTTGCTCCATTGCTGCTTCCATGGTGTATCTCATATGCTCTTGCCAATGTTTTTTCTCTCCCCACTTCTTCTTTTCAACCCATTGTTTTTTAGGACCCGCCCACGGCTGGGATCCGGTTTTTTGCCTTTGGCTCCCGCTGGGGCCGGAGTTATCCTGCACCGCAGCTACTTGCTGTGGCCCATACCTTCGATTCGGAAAATCTTCCCTTCTCTTGTTGTGCCGGTTGTCCCGGTATTGATCTTGGCGCGAATGGCTTGTTTGCGCCGGATCCGCTTGCGGTGCCGGTTGCATTGGGACTCCCAATGCGTAGCTATCTGCCACACGTATCATCTCCGCCAGAGTTACCGGCATGTTCCGCTGTAGCTTTTGCCACAACGGCGAACCTCTGCGGCATCCATTGCAAAACCAAGCAATGGCTTGCGCCTCTATCACCCCTTCGCAGGAGTTTCTCGTGGAGTTCCACCGGGTCAGGTAATCCCGGTCTGTTTCATTTGGGTGCTGCACGCACAAGGCGAGCTGCTGCGGCCTGTTGGGCCTCCGGTATGTGCTGCTGAAGTTACTCACAAAAGCTTCCTCAAAGTCCAACCAACCGTTTATGCTTCCTGCCGGCAAGTTGTTCAGCCAGATTCATGCCGGCCCCACCAGGAATGATGGTACAATTCTCACGGCCCAACGCCGGTTTCCTCCACCAGTTATGGTTCCTCCGCCACCAGCGACGTATACCGCGGTTACATAATCCGCGAGCCAGTCTTCCAGCTTAGTGGTGCCATCATATGTTTTTGTGTCACGGGGCAACTGGAAGTTACGAACTGGTGGTTCCTCTTTCATGATTCTTGGACCAAAACATTTTGGGCCCGGAGGACCTTCTGCCTCGATCATTTCAGACAAATTCACTCTATCCAGACGGTGCCTCGCTTCCCGTTCTGGCAGGTGTCTTTCTCCCACGTGTTCCCCCAATGGGTTCCGGTATGCCGTGAGTCTTTCAGTTGTCGAATCAGCTTCATCGTAATGTTCCGGTACCGCGGCCCTTGCCTGCCGGTACCTCGGGGGAAGCATTTCCTCCTCTTCATACGCTGCCCTTGCAGCTTGATAATTTTGCCCGGTTTCATATCTACCAGCATGATTGTTTCCGGCATAGCCTCCTTTGCGTAGCCTCGATTTGCCCCTTGGCTTTTTCTACCGGCATCGTGTTGCCCGGCTTGTTGTTTTCCGGCAAGGACCGGATCATACACAGTCAACTGCTGCGCATTCATTTCTCTTTCTTTTCTTCTATCCGGATGGGGGGACGATGCCTTCCCATGGGACTTGCTACCGGCATTCTTTGTTGAACGCATAGATTTTGAGGCCGCAGCCTTGTTCAGCTTAGCAAGCTGCTCAGCATTCTGCTGCTCAATGGTTTCTAGCAACTCTCTTACACGTTCTTGTTGTTTTGCTAAAGCCTCTCCGGAAAGCGACTCACAAAGCTCTACTGCAGCCTTAGCAGCTTTTATGGTTTTATCCGGGCTACTGTACTTAGGTTTCTCTACGATGCTCACAGACGCAGAGGTACTCTTGCCGGCAAGAACTTCCTTACGCAAATCCTGATCTAGATTGCGAGCCTTAAGCCGGTTTTCCGGCATCCTAGCAGCCTGAGCGCTAACTGAAGCAAAGCCATGGGCAGCGTTATACTCACGTAGGGTTAGGTTCAGCTCGCGCTGCGCCCGGATGATGTCCGCGCCTCCGGAAAGCAGCGCCTTGCGCGTTGCCTCCAGCTCCGCCTGAGCCGCTGCTGGGTCGATGTTCTGCGCGATAGGCGTCGCCAGCACGTTCATCGCCGCTTGGAGTGGTGTCTCCGGTGGTGCGGAAGATGTTCTCGTAGCACCTGCCTCGCGCTCCAGCGGTGGCTTGGCCGGATGGGTCGATGTCGTACGACCAGCACCTTCATCCACAGCTTCCTTGCCTGCGCCGACCACGCCAGCCATCATTACCTCCACGCTGCCGGCGGCGCGGCCAGCACATAGCCACCTTGGCGGATCCGGCGCCACCAGCACCGGCGAGAGGCGCTGGCGCACAGGGACAGTGCCGAAGTAGACGCGATGGCTACCGAACTCGATGACGCGGCCGTTCTTGGGGAAGATGCCGCCGTTGGCGAAGCAGCCCGCGTTGTTGTTGATGAAGTCCATGGAGTAGATGCGCTGCACGAGCGCAGACACCGTCCGCTCGCCGGCGACGTCAAGGATGCCCGCCTGAATGTGAACTCCATCAAGCGCCGCTTCTTGCCCCACGGTGGGCGCCAACTATCATCGTGGTGAACAGACAGATGCCATAGGATGGCTTAAGTTGGGGCCGAATGGGCGCTAGAGGATTCGGGGGAGGGTTTTTGATTAGATTGGACGAACTTCCGGATGCTTTCCTCAAGAACTTAGCCAAAGCCAGAGGTAGAAGAAGAAAGACACAAGGAAGAACTCTGCTCTAGATCTCTTTCTTCATTGATCTTAACAGATTACAGGTTTGTGCATACAAGGTTCGTACATACATGCTTTGTACCCGCGATGGGGTGTACCCCCTCTCCTTATATAGGGGAGAGGGTGGCTTACAGGGGAAGAAACGCTAGAAACCCTAATGGGATCTTTGACCAGACAAACTACTTTACAAAGTTAGTTTAATCATAGGTGACGCCAGTATCTTCTTTAATCAGGGAGGCTGACGTCCCCCGGTTGCTTTTGGCGTCACCTTCCTCTTTGGCGCCAGGGCTTCGTTTAAAGCTACTTTGCTTAGCTCATCTTTGTCCTCTAGCTCTGGAGAGAATCTTTGACCAGTCTTGCCGACGTGCTACAGTGCACCTCTTACCGGTAAACCGGTGTCTTCTTAGCTTGTTCCGGTATACCCCTCTTGGGGATACCGGCGTAGCTTTACCTAGCCAAACGCTTAACTTCGCGCTCCGGCTTAAACATTAAACCGGTATCTTGATGGCCCAAACCATCCGGTTTGGCATGCTTTTGGCATACCGGGGGTCATCCCCCCAACAGTGAACCCTCCAGATGAGTTGTTGCGGTACTTCTGGGCATTGCTGGACCCATGCTGGTTCATCATCCGGCGCTTGCGGTTCTCGTTGGCTTGGTGAAGCTTCCCTTCCATCTGGATGGCGGAGTCCACCAGGGCTTCTAGGTCAGCAAAGGGAATGTTGACTAGGACAGTCTGCATCTCATCATGCAGTCCGTTCAGAAATCTATCTTTCCTCTTCTCGTTGGTGTCGGTTTCGTCCGGGGCGTACCTTGACAGAGTAAGAAATCTGTCGCGGTATTCTACCACGGACATCCTTCCTTGTTTGAGTTCGCGGAACTCGTCTCTCATCTTCTTGATCAGTCCTTGGGGCACATGGTACTTGCTAAACTTTAGCTTGAAGTCTTCCCAGGTCATCATCTGTCCCGCATTCATTGCGCGGGCGCTTGTCCACCAGGCTCTTGCATGTCCTGACAGGTAGTGGGTGGCGAATAGCACTTTCTCTGCGGCTTCAACTCCCGCAACTTCCAGGTTGTTCTCCATTGTCTGGAGCCAGTCATCTGCGTCAAGTGGCTCTTCGGTCTTACTGAAAATAGGTGGGTTGGTGTTCTGAAAGTTCTTCAGCTTTGACCCAGGGTGGTCGTGGTTTCCATGGCCGTGATTGTTCTAAGCGATCTGCTGTAGTGCGGCAATGTTGGCTTGGCGTTCAGCTCTCTCGGCTTCTCGGTCTGCCATCATCATCTATAGCATCTGCATCATGGCGTCTTGGTTGGCGCTGCGGGTTGGTGGGGCCATCTGAATATCGAGGTAGATGATAAGATAAGAGGGAAATTTCTATGGTTTGTTTGGTTTAAAGTTCAAGAAGTTTTAAAAGTTCAAAACTTGAAAACTTGAGTAGTGTTGAGGGGGTAAAAACCAACAACACTTTTTCATTCATACCAAACATCACACATTACAATTCTAACACACCGTTGGTTTGAAGAACCATTCATTCGCTCTACGATACAAGGGGATCCTGATACAACTCACACCTACTCAAGTGCTTTAGCGATACTACTCTCCGGGGTGGATTCTTCATCTTCAGGGGTAATGTGCTCGGCGAAAGGCGAGGGCGTTGTCCAACTCCTTGCGGGTCTTGTACATCATGAAGTCCAGGTGTGCTACATAGTGGTTCATCTCCGTGTGCGGGGGCATGGTCATCGGTCTTCCCATGGGGTCATGTCTTGGGTAGTAAACAAAGCGAGTGTTCTCGATCTTGTCCTCATTTTGTCCACACAGACGGGCAATTGCTTCTTGCATAGCTCTGACTAGTCCTTCCTTCCAAGTGTTTCCCGTTACAGAAAACCATATGGTTTCCCATATTGGGGCTCCAAGTTTTCTTTGCAGATCTGCAGTAACTTCCCACCGAGGTGGTCCTCCTGAGTGATTATTGAGGGGTATTCCGAAGAACTCGGGATACGGGCGTCCTAGATATTCAACTAGTTGCTTCAAATCCTTCTCGAACATTAGGTTTCCTCCGTGGCCAAGCTGATAGGACTTGCAGGTGTACTCCATCTGTGAGTAATGAGGATGAGTAAGTTAAAGAATTGGTCAAGTGTGTAAAGTTTTATGTAGTTCTACAAGGAAAAGTAGAGAATGAATTTATTCTTTTGAAAAAGATCTCAAGGATAAGAGTGAGAATAAGTTTTTCACAAATATTCACTTCTTTGGTTTTGAAACTAAGTTTTCCAGACGTCCATTCTAACTAGGGTCTCCTAAGGTCAAACAATGGCTCTGATACCAACTTGTCAACACCCGGATTTTTAAGTCCAGATGCCTGTTATACCATACATCGCAATCCCAGGAATAGTGTTGTTGCGAGACATAACAGTTGATACCATAAGTCATTATTCATTACATACCATAGTCGTATTACAGGTAGAGATCACATGATCCCATATTACACAAATAGTTGATCAAATGATCAACGAACATATTACATAGCGGAAGCGTAACGGAAGTGGACTATCAAATCCACAGGCCAACGTCTGACGTCAGAAGATTCCTAGTTGTCGTAGGCGTCTAGCTGGTCGTCACCTTGGTAGTTCTGCTCCTCTTCATAGTCTGGCCATTTGAATAGCCAGGGACACAGCCGTGAGTACTTTAAAGTACTCGCAAACTAATACTAGTGTAAATGCTATCAATTCTAGTATTGGGGTGCTAAGCTCTAGTTTATTTGCATAAAGCTAATTTTAGTTCACAAGCATTTGATAAAAGACTCTTTCATATGCTAGCTAACTCAAGTGGGAACATTAGTGTCATTTCCACAACTCAGTTGTGATTAAGGTCAAGTCACCATTCACTTCTTCAACAATTTCAAAAGATATCTGACACAGGTAACAGTATGGCCTTTCCAACCGTCCGTAACCATGGACACGGCTATTCAAATAGATTTACACTCTGCGGAGGTTGCACACTTGTGCCGCAACATTTGATTTCATCCGTCGGGGATAACCCCGAATCATCGTAACTCGATACGCGGATCATCAACCATAACCTTTCACTTACATACCCTAGTATAGGTACCTATCCCCATGAGCTTGGCCTCCCGGTGAAGACCAACTCGTCAACTCGGGAACCGCACGAGGCTTGGCCGTACAATTCACCTCATTTCACATCATTTCTCATACAACGGAGGCAGCCTCGGCATAACCCCTATGATGCTTGTTCGGAGGGAACCCATACTAAGATGTATAAACTTCCAGTTAAGCCCTACCCATAATCAGGTATTGTGGGGGTACTCAAAAATTGGAAAGGTATCGCATCCAAACCAATATCAGTTTTAATCAAAATTTCACCATATCATTCAAGTCATATTCACCTTCAAAGATCTTTAAATGGAACGACTCATCATTCCAAAGTTTTCAAATTCATTTCAAAACACAAGTTCCCATCTAGAGTAGTCAATTTTAGTCATTAGCACTAGCACTAATCATGAGGGGTGCTTGCTTGGCCATCTTTGAGACTAACTTTGCTACTCTAGTGACATTCTAAACTTAGACCAAAGTTAACTATAAAAGTAACTTCTTCATAAATCAAGTAAAAACTTGTAAGGTAAAAACTTGGGATGGGATCTTGGTAAGTAAGGTAAGACTAATGGTGCCTTGCCCCCAAAGGGCTTTGCACTTGCAAGAATATTAGCTTGCCTTGGTTGGTGTACTGGTCAAAGTGGTATTCCTCCTCTTGGTGGTAGACCTCCTCCTCCTGGTACTCTTCGGTGCTAGCGTCTAAAAACGGATACGAAGTAGCAATCACCAACAAGGTTCAAGAGCTATACTAAGCACACACAATGGTTTCACACAACTATCCTAGCATTCCACACTTAGTAGCATGTGAGTTGGCTTTGTTTTCTTATTAAGAGAAAAATAATTTCCTCTCATTATAAATATTACTTTAAGGTTTCTATTTAAGTCTTTGAGGAAATAATTTCCTCTCATTGAATCTTGTTAAGATTTAATATGCCCAAATTTATAATACATGAACCATTGTTGACCAAGGTCAACCATTCATAATCATCATTTGGGAAAATCATTTAAATGAGGCAAAGTACATCATACAATTTAACACTACCACTTAGGATTTAATATCACCAACTAATTCCATGTGAGAGTAATTAGACCAGGGTCACAACTCCATATGAAAGTACTTGGGACAAGATTTAAATGAGAGCAAGCCTCTCATACAATTTACATAATAGTTTTGGACAATATCATTTGACTAAAACAGCCATATAGTTCTTTATTTAAACTAGGCCATGATCACTCAAAGTAACCATACCATATTTTTGCAGAAACAATTCGTGTAAGTGAAATGTGAGCTATGAGAGTTGAAATCAACTTAATATCATTTTTGGTTGATTTTTAATAATTAATTGAATGTGCAAAAGTCTCCGACTTGTTATTTTTGTCACATTTATTCTACAAAGAATTTCAATGTGAGACCAGTGTGGTTGGATCAAGCATTTCATAAGCTTTACAATAATATAAAATTGGTCCAAAATGGTTTGGTAGATTTTGTTTTATTCCAATTTAGCAAAGCACCAGTATTTGAATTTGAACTAACATGAATTAAACCAATTCAAATGTTTGGGCTCTGGCGGGAAAGTTAACGGGCCAGCGAGGGAGAGAGAGAGAAGTGGGCCGGCCCAGCTTCGCGTCTCACGCGCCGCGGGCCGTCTGACGGTGGGATCCACCTGTCAGCGGGTCTTAAAACCCGAAGCGGTACGGGATGCGGTGGGCCGTTGGATTAAGAGGTGATCGAGCGGCTCTGGGTCGTCGTCGTCTCCGACGGGAGGAACTTACGGGCGCGGCGAGGCTAGGGGGTCGACGGCGAGCAGGGACTCCGGCGAGCGGCGGCATTGATGCAGGGCGGCGTTGCAGACGACGGCGAGCTCAACGGTGGTCGTGGGAGCTCCGGGGATGGACTACGGCGTTGGATTGATCTGCGGCGGCTCACGGGCGGCGAGGTTGGAACTGGGCGGTGGTGGCGAGCAATGTGGAGCGGAGAAGGTGCGAGGAGGCTCAGAGGAGGGAGGGGAGGCGACTAGTGTGCTCAATTGAGGAGGAGGGGCTCTCCTTTTATAGGAGCTCGAGGTGGCCGGGGGTCTGCGGCTATGTCGACAAGGGCGCGGCGTTTCCGGCGAGCGAGAGGGGTAGGCGAGGGCGGCGCTAGGTAGGTGAGGTCGAGGCGAAGCTATGGAGCCTGCTAGCGAGGTAGGGGACGGTCGGGTGAGTGCTAACGACGTCGATGCCGTGCGGCACGGGCGCGGTGAAACGGCGGCGATGTCGACGGCGACAGCCTGCGCGAGGGCACGGGCGCGTGTCCAGCGGGTTCGTGGTGCAGCGGCGAAGCTCAGCGTGCAGGAATGGGGTCTGGGGGAGGCGCCGTTCGTCGGGGCGACAGGTGGCCGTGGCGCGTCTGTGGGCGCGCCCACGCCGTGATCGGCATGGCCTGGGCAGTCCTGGGCGCAACGCGTGCCAGCACTGGGGACCTCTTCTCCGGCAATGGCGGGCACATGCGTGTTGAGGGGAGCCAGGGGGAGCAGAGGGACAGGGTTGGTCGAGCTAGAGAGGGGAGGATCTAGGGTTGGCATGTCCAAGGGTGACATGGCCGGCATGGCCTTGCCATGGCTAGGTTTGGCTATTGCTAGGGTTCCAATTAGGTGCACTGGTGCTGGAGGGGACCAGGGGACATGAGAGGGTCAAGTGGTGCTCAAGGTTGGGCCATACACTATTGCAAATAGTGTTTGAGATTGATGCCTATTTGCAAATTTCAAAATCTTGCCAAATTTGTTCTATGCAATGTAGTTCCAAAATTTGAAAATAGATGGTTTGGTTTGGTTGCAAATGACCAGAGACACTCAAAGGTGGTGGTGGAATTTAAAAAAATAAAGGAATTGCAAAATTTGCAAAGTGTGAGATTGTTGAATTTGTTAAAAGTCTCAACTTTGCATGAGCATAGTTTTTGATCCAAGATGAATTTGATAGGGTGGTCTTTACAAAAGTTGTTCACCTTGATGTGTACTTGGATGAGGTGCAAAGAATTGAGATTGTTTGGTTTGAAAAACTTGAAATGCAGGGGCTCAAAGTAGTGACCAGATTGCAAATGGCAGATTTGACCATCATTGCATGTGATCACAAATTGAGTTCACATTTGATTTGATTTGAGTTTCTTTGATTCCAAAAGTTGTAAAAAGTGTTTAGCAACATTATACAACTAATGGTGAAGGCCAAATGGGTCTAGGTCCAAGATTTGCAAAATGTCCCTAAGCACATGTGGGTGTGGAATTGGATTTTTCTTATTTTTCATTTTGGTTCTCTTGATCCAATTGGGCATGTGTGAGGATCTATTTTAGGGTTAGATTGAGTTTGCTAAGAGTTTCAAACCATTTGGGGAAAGTGTGGGTGCATAGGTCAATAATTTATATTATGGCTAAGTGCCACATATGCCTCTATGCATATGTTCAGTTTATTTTTGTTTCTCACTTGGATTGGTGGTTAAGTACTAGGTTAAGTTGGTTGAAGTATTTCAAATCATCCACACAAGGTAGAAAAAGCAAAGTTTAGCATTTGCAAAAATAGCCATAGGCTTCCCTAGGCCTTTTTCTTATTTAACATCCTTTCTTTTTATTTGGCTTGTAAATGGATGTGATAAGAGGGATGAGGTTTAGGGTTTAGTGGGGTTTACCATGGTTCATAACCATTTAGCAAAGTAAGAATGGTAAGGGTCAAGATTTACATATTAGGGCTAATTGCCCACATGTGTCTTTTTATTTTATTTTGGTTTCTCAAAATTGATCCACTTTGTTTTGAGATGGTTAGGGTTTTAGGTTTTTGGAAATATGTTCAAGGTAACAAACAAACAATCAGGGAGATACACAAGCATTAGGTATGAGCACTATGCATAGTACCCTATGTAAGAAAAGTTTTGTTGGTTCTCATTTTTGGAAAAAGGAAATTCATTTTCTCTTTGTTTTAAAACTTGGGATGTTACAATCCTCTAGAAAAGGTGTTTACATGGGAAGAATTTAAGAAAAGTTCCGGGATGCTCATGTTTCGGAGAGCGTGGTGGAGTTAAAGAAGAGGGAGTTTGACAAACTACAACAAAACACTGCACCATTCATGCAATATGTTCGTGATTTCAACAGACTATGAAGGTATGCGCCCGAGGAAGTGAACTCGGATGAAAAGAGAAAGAAGTGGTTTATGAAAGGAATGAACCCTTACATGAAGCAACTGAGGTTGGCACGGATTGCAGAATTCTAGGAACCGATTGACTCGGCAATCACTTTCGGGGATGACTACAAACAGGTCCAAGAGGATAGGAGGCTCGCATCGAGCCAATGAAATACCCAGTTACTAAAGCAACACCAGACATGAGTTTCAAACCACGGTTCTGACCTACCGGTAATCAATACAACCGTGGAGGTCAGAACTAGAATCCAAGAAATCAGATCATATGTCACAATTGTGCACAGAGAGGACATGTGCAGAACGATTGTCAGAAGCCCAAGATCATATGCTATGGTTGCGGGAAGGATGGACACATCAAGCCAGAGTGTCCGAACAAGGCATCGTGGAGTGGACAGAACTCAGGAGGAGGACGAGCCAGAGATGGAAACTACAACAACAACAACCGCAACAACAACAAGAAGAAGGGCAAACCGTATGGAAAGCTGAATTGCACAACCTTGGAACAAGCTGGAGAATCGGATCAAGCAGTCCTAGGTACGCTCAACATTCTTACTCATCCTGGCAAAGTATTATTTGATACGGGAGCCACTACATCATTTCTTGCACGGGAGTTCGTGGAAAAACACGGGATTAGATGTTCTAAACTACAATATCCCATAACTGTCTTATCTGCGGGGGGAACGATCTTAGTAACCCACGTGAAAGAGGCACATCTCATGACCATATGTGACTGTGTTTATTTTGCGCAATCTTTTCATCATTCCCATGAAGGGTGTATCAGTCATCCTAGGGATGGACTGGTTGACGGAGAACGGAGCAGTGATTAACTGTGAAGACAAAACAGTATCACTCCGCAATTCCATTGGAGGTCAGATAGTATTTCAGGGAGACAAGTATACTTAGTTGGAGATAGGATTGGAGCTTAACACACTACAAGAAAAGTTCAAATAGACAACGTCCCAAAATCGTCAACTAAGGGCCATTTTTCGTCGCCTATGGGCCTAACCCGACGATATGGGTTTTGTGGTCGAAACTGCGTCAGGCAAAGTCCTACCACGTTTTTGTCGGTCCGTCGCGTTCGGGCGCCCTTCCGCCACGGAAAATCGGACCGTTGCAGATGTGTTTTTGGGAGCCCGTTGACTGCTGACGTCATGCAAAGTGACACGTGGCAGACGCCGTTAACTGGCAGTTAACGGCGTTAACCGGCAGCAAACCCGTGGTAGATGGTAGGCCCACACGAGGCCTGCCACGCCTTAAGCGGGCCAGTCCATTTAGTTTGCGGGTTGGGCCAGTGACTTAGTTTGACCGGTCAACTATATAGCTGGGCTGGTCCATTAGTTACGTGGACCGGGCCTAACCTCTAAGGTTGACTGGTCAAAATTTATATGGGCCGGCCCACTAAGCATGTGGGCCGGGCCGAATGCACTCATTTGACCGGTCAACAGGAAAAAGGGCCGGCCCACTAGACATGTGGGGCCCACATCCCTGTTACTGGGCCGGCCCATTTAGCAGGTGGGGTCCACCATAAAGCAAGTGGGCCGGCCCAAGAAGTTAGTGGGCCGGCCCAATTAGCATGTGGGTCCCGCTTTCCTGTTATCGGGCCGGCCCATTTACTAAGTGGGGTCCACCATAGATCAAATGGGCTGGCCCAACAAGCTAGTGGTCCGGCCCAAAAAACACAGGTGGGTCCCACTTTCCTGTTAAAGGGCCAGCCCAGGTAGTATGTGGGGTCCGCCATATAGCAAGTGGGCTGGCCCAACAAGATAGTGGGCCGGCCCAATAAGCAGGTGGGGCTCACTTTCACGTAACCGGGCCGACCCAGTTATTAAGTGGGGTCCACCATAAAGCAAGTGGGCTGGCCCAACAGGTTAGCGGGCTAGCCCAATAAGCTTGTGGGGGCCACCGTAAAGCAGGTGGGCTGGCCCAACGAGTTAGGGGACCGGCCCAATAAGCTTGTGGGGCCAACTTCCTGCTAACGGGCCGGCCCAGTTACCAAATGGGCTGGCCCAATAAGCACGTGGGCCCACTTTTCTGTTACAGGGCCGACCCATTTAGTTGGTGGGGTCCACCTTAAAGCAAGTGGGCTGGCCCAATAAGTAAGTGCGCCAGCCTGTTTAGTTGTTGTTTATATGCCGGCATGATAGGCGCTTTAGGATTTTGCGGGCCGGCACATACGTGATTTCGCTTAATTGGGCCGTTGAAGGGATGGGAATTTGGGATTTAGATTGCGCAGAACATAGAAAGATACTGAGAATATTTACGCAACACATGATTTCTATCGGATAGCCTCACTTACCACAAGCACCATAGAAAAAATGCGCGAAAGAACTATAAAAACTAACTAAATATTACATCAGCTGCAAGGCTTTGAAAAAATATTACAGAACCCAGAGAAATTGAATGGTAATTAAACCTAGCAATACAATGAAGCGATTCGGCAATCTTTTAAGTTGTCCATGCACCACCTATATCTGAAACAAAGACATTACAAGTTAAGACACCAACAATGGAAAGGCAAAGACACTACAATATTGTTTGCCAAAGAATTTGGAACTCATCATTTCGTCGTTATAACAAGATCATTGTAATGCGCACAATAAGCAAACAAAGAGTGCATGCCGCATACCAACAACCAATATAACAGAGCACGTTAGAATGAAACAGCAGACTTACTACTGTCGAGTCCAATGCAAACCAACATGTTCAGGGAGTACAAAATTGGCATGAACAACATAGTAGCAGGTTATAAATTTTGTAACAACAACTGAGCAAGATGAAGTTATGATGGCTACATCTAAAGAGCAGGGAATGTAAACCAAAAATAGAAGTTACGATGGTAAAAGCTAAAGAGGAGGGAATGTGAACCAACATGTGCCAAGTGCAATTACTTCAAATTGGCCGTGAACTAAATAATACTCCTGAACTTATAGTGAAGGGGATGCAAATCAAGATGTTTCGGGATATAAACTTGTAATGAGCAACACATAGAGGATAGTTAATGCTGGAGCTTAGGATGGACCAGATACAGAATATAGTGGGATCACCTGTGAACTTGTATAAGAGGTAATGCAAACCAATATGTTCAGCATTCCATATGTGAGCATCATGCCAAGTCAGAGAAACAAGTCAATAATGCAGCTTTTGAAGAACAAGATGGCACACAAAATTATTATCTAGTAGTATGACAAGTTTATTTGTACTACAGGCTAGATAGCAGAGTGATAGCATGCCAAACTAAGTCCTTACTTTGTTAGCTTACAATGAACTAGATACAAAACAATGGCATCACCTGTAGTACAGGGAATGCAAGCCAACATGTTCATGGAGTAAAAAATTGGCACAAAGAACATAGTAGCAGGCCATAACTTTTGTAACAACGACTGAGCAAGATAAAGTTATGATGGCTAGATCTACAGAGCAGGGAACGTAAACCAAATATAGAAGTTACGATGCCAAAAGCTATAGAGCAGGGAATGCGAACCAACATGTGCAATTACTTAAAATTGGCCATGAACTAAATAATAGCAGGATGTTACTATAATAGCTAGGAATAAAACAGATAGGAGTTATAATGGCATCACTCATAAACTTGTAGATAAGGGAAGCAAATCAATTTGTTTCGGGATATAAAGTTGTAATGAGCAACACATAGAGGATAGTTAATGCTACGGCTTAGGATGGACCAGAAACGGAATATAGTGGGATCACCTGTGAACTTGTAGAAGAGGGAATGCACACCAATATGTTCACCATTCTATATGTGAGCGCCATGCCAATTAAGAGAAACAAGTTAATATTGCAGCTTTTGAAGAATCAGATGGCAGACAAAATTATAATGGAAGTAGCTGTTGTGACGAGTTCAAATAAAGTTGTACTGCAGGATGGTAGAGCGATAGCATGCAGGAACAAATAGCAGGCAGTTACTTTGTTAGCTTACGATGAAGTAGATAGAAATAACAATGGCATCACCTGTAGTACAGGGAATACAAACCAACATGTTCAGGGAGAACAAGATTGGCATGAACAAAATAGTAGCAGCCTATAATTTTTGTAACAATGACTGAGCAAGATAGAAGTTATGATGGCTACATCTACAGGGAATGCAAACCAAAATGTTCAATCGCATAAAGTTAGCAATGAACTAGAAAATAGCAAGGTGTTACATTCATAGCTAGGAATGAACTTAAAGAGCTTCAGACAAACAAGCATCTGAACCCAGAACATGGCGCTAAAACAAGGGACTTACATTAGGAGAAGCACTATGTGGGAGTCACATCAGATCTTCCTGGGGTTGATAGATCCGGTGATGAACTACACTACATGTGCTACTTGGGGTTGGAGAGACGGCCATTACACCTTCATGGTTACTCATCTCATCTGCAAAAACGTAATGTCGCGTCGTTAGCACAAACAGGTTCCCCCAAGATTAAACAAGAACTCGCAGGCAAGTAATAGAAAAGCGACAGTAGAAGATTTTAGATCATGCACGGCGCCGGTGAAGCAGATCCGGTTCATGCACAGCGGTGTCGGTGAGCTAGATCCGATGCGGTGGACGACGGATCCAGCGAAGCGACTCCTGTGGGGTGAACGATACCGCAGCTGAAGCGACTGTGGTAGACTGCTGGATGAGTATATGGTTTCGAGGTTCGGCGGGGATGATCCGGTCCGGTTGATGACGGCGTCGATGAAGCGACTCCGGCAGACAACCGGATGAGGAGGATCGCGAGGCCTCAGGTATGCCAGGGAAGTCCGGCGGGGATGTTCCGGTGCGGTGGTCGTGGAGGTGGGAGAGAGACCGACTTGGGAAGTTCCGGTGGGTGTGCTCTCAGAGGAGAGACTGAGGGAAATGAATTTTTTTTGGTTAGTTTCCGGGGCTAGGGAGGTGGTGATCGAAAAAAATGACGGGCAGAACCCCCACCAACCGAATTATACATGGACATTGCTGTCACCTTTACGAGGGTAGAATGGGAAGTTAGAAGCGTGTGAAATATTTGTATTTTTTGGGCGGGAAGTTTTGCCGCTGGAATGAGATTTCGAATTTGGCTATGGTCCAAGTAATACAAAAATATGACACCGTACTAGTACGGCCAAGTGTCACATCAAGTCATCATCATGTTGAAAATCGGTTACCACGATCAAAATCATGATGTATCTTGAAAATCCATTTTGAAAAGCCCTTCCAAAATATTTCAGGATTGGTAGGAGATTTTGCAGCTTGACTGAAAATTGATTTTGAATACGGCTATGGTGCTAGTAATATACTCGTGACTGTAATATATAAGGCCAGTGGTAGATCATGCTACTTAGTAGCTCTGTTCAGCAAAAGAAAGGCCAGGGGTCACATCAAGCCATCATCATAAAATCATTTACACCCAAGTTCTCCAAAGTTCAATTAAAAAACGCGTCTGAAATATTTCGGATTCATTTTGCGGGGGGGGGGGTTGTGTAACGACCCCGGGTAGTACCCCTTCTAGATTTGCTTGTTCTTTTATTTTATGCATCATCATGGCATATGCATCATATCATCCATGTTTTAATAAATAAAATTATTTTATAAGCCAAACTATTTTGGTTTTCTCTCTCTCCATCTCTGCATTCAAAATTCAAATTTGCTTGAACTATTTTGAAACCAGTTTACCAAACAGTTTGAAAAGAAAAGAGAAAGAGATTTTCAAATAAAAGTAAACCCTAACCTGCTAGGCCTCTCTCTCCTCTGGTTCTAGCCTAGCCCAGTTCCTCTCCAGCCCATCTGCACCACCGTCGTCCCAGCTTCTTCCCCTTGGCCCAGCCCTGCAAGGCCAGTGTGACGCCCCGGAACCGGTACCATGAGGATTCCAGCGATCCCGCCGAAATCCGCATGATATCGATTCAGAGACGCCCTCCGACACGACGCGCGCGACGAATCACACACGTGATGCCAGAGGAATTACCACGAGTAGTAACATTACAACAGGATTACAATAGAGCCCACAAGATACATATATTACAACAATGACTCCGACGAGTCAAGATACAAATAGACAATACAAAGATCCAAATCATACAGAAGATCGAATACGTCCGAGTACGGACAAGATACAAATTGTACTAAGAGTCCTGAAGATATCCAGTGGCGTCCATAACCCTGCCCAGGCCAAGCCGGAAGGGTAACCTTGCTAACGTCGTCATCTTGTACCTGTCGAAGTCGGGCCATCGGTTGCCGACAAAAGGGAGGAAACAGAAGAGATAGGGAAAAGGCGAGAGTAAGTACCAAGGAACGAACTCCGGCACGTACTTAGCGAGACTAGAAATGGCTATGCTCGCCGGGCGAGTATATATATATATCGCCTGGGGCTATATGGTAGGTTTAGCGGCAGCAAAACTATAACCAATAGAGACACACTACAACATCCGTCTACTCAGATAAGATAAGAGAGCGCACAAGGTAACAGATAAATACTACACAAACATAACCCAACCGATTACACATATCCCCTTCAACAATTGCGAAGAGGCAATGTAAAAGGCACTCAACGGTGGACAAGTTTTATTAGGTATCGGTTGTAGTAATGCTATATTACTACTCCAGTGCTATCAAATTATTAATAACAAGTATAAGGTGTAAGTTGTTCTATGATCAAGCTATACAATTCCAAGTCGTCCATAACCGCGGACACGGCTTATCGATAAGATGTACACCCTGCAGGGGTTGCCCAAATGTAACCATATGCATGCTCGACCCACTTACGACAGGTGGATGTCTCACAACAAGACCGTTCCCAGTTCAACAAGAAAGTCTAGGGGGCCACCCAACTAAGCTACCCGTGACGAAGTCCGGCCGTACTCCGAAGCGGACTCAGAGGTTTGCGCCGGCGGCTAGGCGTGCAAACCACACGCTTCGCTAAACGTCCCGCAAGGTAGAGTACAGAATATAAACACCCGAAGGCAACAGGAAGTAAACACCCGAAGGCAACAGTATATAAACATTAATGCGCCAAATAAAACCAAGGTTGTGGCCCCCTTTTCAACTGACTTGAGAAAAGGTAATGGGTGAGGGGGGTCCCAATAATCATCCCCACGCATGGGTAGACCGCTCAATCTCGGAACAGATAACAAGAACTCGGGTCCTAGGGGACATTAGCAAGTCAAAGTTCCGATGCTTTCGCAAAGGGGCTCACAGATGCCTCTTCTTACAATTTTAGTTGTTAACAATTAAGTAATGCATGTGTATCTCCAACAAACTAATATAGCATGTGACAACCTCCCAACAACCCAACATATCCCGATAACAGATCGAGATAAACAACAGAGCCTAAACACGCCTACGACTCGCAAGGCTCAAACATCAAGCAACGGCTATGGGTAAGGAATGATACATATAGGATTATTATGGTAAACAAGTGGAATATGACACGTGACTCGACAATGAATCGCAACATAAGGATAGCAGTGCGAGGGAGAGAGTAAAATAGGTGAAGAGAGAGGGCTCGCCTGTGGAAAGCTGCAGAAGAACTTGTCGGAGAACTCGTCGTATCTCACATCAACACTTTGTGATCCTATCCGTGAAGAAGCAAATGCTGGAACACACAACGGATGCAATTCTTACAACTACGGAGAACAATCGGCATGCTCTAGATATGATATGCATGCATGACATGGCAAGGATGATGTGATGCACTTATACAATTTAATCGGAGTCGGAACCCCGGACAAACAATTAAGGTTGGAGTTGCATTTTCTACCGACAAATTTATGTGTTGATTAGCATGGCATATCATGGCAGGGGTGCGCTACTTAAATATTAAATGGAACCGGGACAACATTTATATAATATCCCACATATTCCATATGTTCCATATTAGGTGTTAATGCAAACTAGCACGAAATTGTATGATGCATTATGCAACAGCAAGCATGGATGGCATAATCATGATCCTTGCATTTTTCTGATCAAAATTCATATAGAACACTTTTAATTTCGAGTTACGGTTTAAAAGATATGATTTATACGAGATTTACACATTTTCTGGAATTTTCAGTAAAACAGAAAAGGGCCGGGGCTTTTCTCACCGAGAGGGAGCTAGCCACGGTGGCTGACAGATGGGGCCAGGGTGCTGACGCGATGCTGACTGGACTGGGCGCTGTGGAGGGACCCCGGGTTAGGAAACGGAAAAGTGCAGGGGCCTTTTGCAAACAATGTGTGGATCTGGATCTAGGGCATATTCTCACCGGGGGGCAGCCAGATGCGGAGAATGACGAGCGGGTCCCGCTGGCCACGTTGGATGCCAGCATGGCGAAGCATCCGCGTATGCACTGAAGGTGCTTGACGCCAGCGGCATACCGTGCGCGTCGCGGGAGCGGCGGTGACCACGCACGGCGAGGATGCGCGCGGGCGAAGTAGAGACCTCCAGGATGCGCGGCTTGGCGCAAACGTTGCGCCTGGTCGGCGCGGACGCGAAGGTGGCGACGCTGTCGTCGGGGTGTCACCGGAGCATCGTCATCGGAGGTGTCCTGCGGAGGAGGCGGCCGGCATCAACGACGGGAGGTCGAATCAGGGGACGAAGGAGAAGGGGAGGAGTACTGGGAGGTAGAGGAGATCACCAGGAACAAGTAGGAGGCCACGGCGGATGAAGGGGGAGTCGGTGGCGGCCGGAATCGTCGCCGGAGCGCGGCCACCGTGGCGGAGAATCGGCGACCGTGGCGTCGCTGCAGGCCATGCGGTGTCGATTCCTCTCGCCAGGAGGTAGAGGAGGTCAAGGGGCGTCGATTGGTGGTGGCGGCACCGCTCGGGGTGGCCGGAGATGACCGGGCGACGGCGAGGAGCTCACGGTGGCGATGGGGATTTTCCCTTCTTCTCGCTTGCAGAGGAAGGAAAAGGGGAGGGAAAGCGTGGAGAGGAAGGCGAGTGATGGGATGCTGTGGTCCAGGACGAGGAGATAAGGTAGAGGGGGAAGAGGGCTCACGCGGGGGAGGTTGGTGCGGAGGAGGACCACGCCTCCATCATGCCATGTGCGTGCTTGCTCTGGTAGACGACAAGAACGTAAAAGAAGGGGATGAAGAGGTATGGTGGAGTTCTGGGCTGGGCCAGATCGGACCAGAGGGGAAGAAGGGAAGGAAATGGGCCGTTGGGGGAGAGAAGAGAGAGAGGAGAGACGGGCCAGAGAGAGGGATGGCCCAAGAGAGGGGTTAGGGTTAGGTTTTTCTTTTCTCCTTTTATTTTAAAACTGTTTGAAAATCAAAATGAAACCAAACCAAAACAGGACCACGTTATTTTGAACAATGAAACATTTAAAATTAAGTTTATTTGTTAGATAGTTTTGGGGTTAGGGTTTCGTTTAAAAGAAAGGAGAGAGAAGGTTTTATTAAACCATATGAGATGAAAAAGAAAATAGTTTAGGGTTTATAAAATAATTTTATTTTGTGAAAACATGGATGATATGATGCATGATGCGATGATGCACAAAATAAAAAGAACAAACAAAAATCTATTAGGGGTACTACCCTGGGCCGTTACAATCGACACCACTAACAAGGTATCGCGCCCCGAGATCCCACGTCTATGGTACGGGGGAGAGAGGTGAACTATCGGATCTTCAGGCGAAGAGTCGATCTCCTCGACACCACTAACAAGAAGTCTTACTCCAGCTTAGGCGGTCGACACCACCAACAAGAAGTCGTTGTTCCGATGACGATGATGACTCCGGAGAAACAAAGAAAGGCGTAACAGTCACACGGATCCACCAATTCATCGTAACAAGAGCGAATAATAAGAGTAGTCGGTATGGTGATCAGCCCATCTCGCACTCAAAGTATTACTCTGCACATGAATAGGAGAGATGTGTAACAGCTCCCAGAATTCTGGTTGACGATATCGACAAGCATTTTCAGCGAAGATTCGACGGAGCCAAAGAACAATGAATTGTAGAAAGATCAGAGAGGCATAGATGACATCAATGGAGAAGACGAAGGTTAGCCGTCGGTGATGTTCTTCTGTCGGAAATCTTCAGAGATCGGTCCTAATAGGTGAAGGCATAGATCGTCCAACCCACGTCGGAACCTAAGACTCGGAGAAGCAGATAAGAGAGACGACTCAAAACTCGCAAAGGTAAGAGGAGAAAGAATATAGATAAGGAGAAAAATAGAGCTAATCAGATCTATCCAACGAGTTTTCAGAAAATAGGTTTGACACTAGACACAACGTCCGTTGGCAAGGTTATCCTACAGGCTGAACTAGTGGGGTATCGTAAACCTGAGGCTCTGATACCAACTTGTGACGCCCCGGAACCGGTACCATGAGGATTCCAGCGATCCCGCCGAAATCCGCACGATATCGATTCAGAGACGCCCTCCGACACGACGCGCGCGACGAATCACACACGTGATGCCAGATGAATTACCACGAGTAGTAACATTACAACAGGATTACAATAGAGCCCACAAGATACATTTATTACAACAACGACTCCAACGAGTCAAGATACAAATAGACAATACAAAGATCCAGATCATACAGAAGATCGAATACGTCCGAGTACGGACAAGATACAAATTGGACTAAGAGTCCTGAAGATATCCAGTGGCGTCCATAACCCTGCCTAGGCCAAGCCGGAAGGGTAACCTTGCTAACGTCGTCATCTTGTACCTGTCGAAGTCGGGCCATCGGTTGCCGACAAAAGGGAGGAAACAGAAGAGAAAGGGAAAAGGCGAGAGTAAGTACCAAGGAACGAACTCCGGCACGTACTTAGCGAGACTAGAAATGGCTATGCTCGCCGGGCGAGTATATATATATATATCGCCTGGGGCAATATGGTAGATTTAGCGGAAGCAAAACTATAACCAATAGAGACACACTACAACATCCGTCTACTCAGATAAGATAAGAGAGCGCACAAGGTAACAGATAAATACTACACTAACATAACCCAGCCGATTACACATATCCCCTTCAACAATTGCGAAGAGGCAATGTAAAAGGCACTCAACGGTGGACAAGTTTTATTAGGTATCGGTTGTAGTAATGCTATATTACTACTCCAGTTATTATCAAATTATTAACAACAAGTATAAGGTGTAAGTTGTTCTATGATCAAGCTATACAATTCCAAGTCGTCCATAACCGCGGACACGGCTTATCGATAAGATGTACACCCTGCAGGGGTTGCCCAAATGTAACCATACGCATGCTCGACCCACTTACGACAGGTGGATGTCTCACAACAAGACCGTTCCCAGTTCAACAAGAAAGTCTAGGGGGCCACCCAACTAAGCTACCCGTGACGAAGTCCGGCCGTACTCCGAAGCGGACTCAGAGGTTTGCGCCGGCGGCTAGGCGTGCAAACCACACGCTTCGCTAAACGTCCCGCAAGGTACAGTACAGAATATAAACACCCAAAGGCAACAGGAAGTAAACACCCGAAGGCAACAGTATATAAACATGCATGCGCCAAATAAAACCAAGGTTGTGGCCCCCTTTTCAACTGACTTGAGAAAAGGTAATGGGTGAGGGGGTCCCAATAATCGTCCCCACGCATGGGTAGAGCGCTCAATCTCGGAACAGATAACAAGAACTCGGGTCCTAAGGGACATTAGCAAGTCAAAGTTCCGATGCTTTCGCAAAGGGGCTCACAGATGCCTCTGCTTACAATTTTAGTTCTTAACAATTAAGCAAAGCATGTGTATCTCCAACAAACTAATATAGCATGTGACAACCTCCCAACAACCCAACATATCCCGATAACAGATCGAGATAAACAACAGAGCCTAAACACGCCTACGACTCGCAAGGCTCAAACATCAAGCAACGACTATGGGTAAGGAATGATACATATAGGATTATTATGGTAAACAAGTGGAATAGGACACGTGACTCGACAATGAATCGCAACATAAGGATAGCAGTGCGAGGGAGAGAGTAAAATAGGTGAAGAGAGAGGGCTCGCCTGTGGAAAGCTGCAGAAGAACTTGTCGGAGAACTCGTCGTATCTCACATCAACACTTCGTGATCCTATCCGTGAAGAAGCAAATGCTGGAACACACAACGGATGCAGTTCTTACAACTACGGAGAAGAATCGGCATGCTCTAGATATGATATGCATGCATGACATGGCAAGGATGATGTGATGCACTTATACAATTTAATCGGAGTCGGAACCCCGGACAAACAATTAAGGTTGGAGTTGCATTTTCTACCGACAAATTTATGTGTTGATTAGCATGGCATATCATGGCAGGGGTGCGCTACTTAAATATTAAATGGAACCGGGACACCATTTATATAATATCCCACATATTCCATATGTTCCATATTAGGTGTTAATACAAACTAGCACGAAATTGTATGATGCATTATGCAACAGCAAGCATGGATGGCATAATCATGATCCTTGCATTTTTCTGATCAAAATTCATATAGAACACTTTTAATTTCGAGTTACGGTTTAAAAGATATGATCTATACGAGATTTACACATTTCTGGAATTTTCAGTAAAACAGAAAAGGGCCGGGGCTTTTCTCACCGAGAGGGAGCTAGCCACGGTGGCTGACAGATGGGGCCAGGGTGCTGACGCGATGCTGACTGGACTGGGCGCTGTGGAGGGACCCCGGGTTAGGAAACGGAAAAGTGCAGGGGCCTTTTTGCAAACAACATGTGGATCTGGATCTAGGGCATATTCTCATCGGGGGGCAGCCAGATGCGGAGAATGACGAGCGGGTCCCGCTGGCCACGTTGGATGCCAGCGTGGCGAAGCATCCGCGTATGCACTGAAGGTGCTTGACGCCAGGGGCATACCGCGCGCGTCGCGGGAGCGGCGGTGACCACGCACGGCGAGGATGCGCGCGGGTGAAGCAGAGGCCTCCAGGATGTGCGGCTTGGCGCAAACGTTGCGCCTGGTCGGTGCGGACGCGAAGGTGGCGGCGCTGTCGTCGGGGTGTCGCCGGAGCATCGTCATCGGAGGTGTCCTGCGGAGGAGGCGGCCGACATCAACGACGGGAGGTCGAATCAGGGGACGAAGGAGAAGGGGAGGAGTACTGGGAGGTAGAGGAGATCACCAGGAACAAGTAGGAGGCCACGGCGGATGAAGGGGGAGTCGGTGGCGGCCGGAATCGTCGCCGGAGCGCGGCCACCGTGGCGGAGAATCGGCGACCGTGGCGTCGCTGCAGGCCATGCGGTGTCGATTCCTCTCGCCAGGAGGTAGAGGAGGTCAAGGGGCGTCGATTGGTGGTGGCGGCACCGCTCGGGGTGGCCGGAGATGATCGGGCGACGGCGAGGAGCTAACGGTGGCGATGGGGATTTTCCCTTCTTCTCGCTTGCAGAGGAAGGAAAAGGGGAGGGAAAGCGTGGAGAGGAAGGCGAGTGATGGGATGTTGTGGTCCAGGACGAGGAGATAAGGTAGAGGGGGAAGAGGGCTCACGCGGGGGAGGTTGGTGCGGAGGAGGACCACGCCTCCATCACGCCATGTGCGTGCTTGCTTTGGTAGACGACAAGAACGTAAAAGAAGGGGCTGAAGATGTATGGTGGAGTTCTGGGCTGGGCCAGATCGGACCAGAGGGGAAGAAGGGAAGGAAATGGGCCACCGGGGGAGAGAAGAGAGAGAGGAGAGATGGGCCAGAGAGAGGGATGGCCCAAGAGAGGGGTTAGGGTTAGGTTTTTCTTTTCTCCTTTTATTTTAAAACTGTTTGAAAATCAAAATGAAACCAAACCAAAAACAGGACCACGTTATTTTGAACAATGAAACATTTAAAATTAAGTTTATTTGTTAGATAGTTTTGGGGTTAGGGTTTCGTTTAAAAGAAAGGAGAGAGAAGGTTTTATTAAACCATATGAGATGAAAAAGAAAATAGTTTAGGGTTTATAAAATAATTTTATTTTGTGAAAACATGGATGATATGATGCATGATGCACAAAATAAAAAGAACAAACAAAAATCTATTAGGGGTACTACCCTGGGCCGTTACAGCCAGCCCACCTAGCCTCCCTTTCGGCCTCGTACCGCTTTGCCACCGACGCTTTCGCTCGTCCCCGTCGCTGTCGTTTTCTTCCAGCCGAGCATGCAGATGGCGTGGCCGTGGTCCTCAACCACCACACCACGCCGCGCCCCTCTCCCTTTTAAGCCTTCCCCTGCACGCCGCACAAAACCCTAGCGCCCTCTTCCTTCTCCATCGTGCCGCCGCCACCAGCAATTTCCCCTCTTTTCTTCTTCTCTGTGAGAAAACCCCATGGCCACCGTGAGCACCTCACCGTCGCCCGGCCAGCTCCGACCACCCCTCGTCTCACCGACGCCACGTCGAGCTCCGCCTTGTCGTCCTCTTCAACCCCGTGCGAGGAATCGTCCTCACGCGCCTTGAATCGTCGCCAAATCGCGCCTTCCTCTCCGACCCCGTTGGCAAAAACTCATCGATTCCGGCGAGCACCGTGCACCTCCGGCCACACCGACCCCTCCTTGGTCTTGCTGGTAACCGCGCGCGCCATTTGGACATCCTCTTCTCCTCCTTTGCTTCCTGGTGCGTTCTCCCCTTGTTGATGCCGACCGCCTTCTCGCAGATGCCGTCGCCGGTGAGCCTCCACCGACCTCCAGCCGGCGGCACCGCCTCCTCTTGGTCTGTGCCGATGATGCGTGTCCATTGCGCCCCTCTCGTTTCCTGGTACGCCTCCAGACGCCCGTGCGCTCGCCATGCCGTCACGGTGACCACGTTGACGGGAACGCGCGCGACATCGTCCCCGCATCGAACACCTTCTGCGTGCGCACGCATGGTTCACCACGCTGTCGTCCACGTCACCACCCGGGACCCACCTGTCAGCGACCGAGGCTAGGCCCTCACCCGGTGAGAAAACCGCCCAGATCTAGATCTCGTCAATTTTGCATTGAGGCTCCTGGATCTTTTCCTGTTTTAACCCGTGGTCCTCAGCTTCTGTCACACTTTTGATAACCCCCTGCATATTTGTGAAATGAACCCGGGGTCCTTCCCCCCTCTCGGAAATTAAATCTGCACCCTTTCTAATTAAAATAAAACATGTTTTCTAATTTATTTAATAACAAAACCTAATCTCTTAATAACTTTTGTTTGGTAAGTCGAAACTAAAAGTGTTATATGAAAATTGATCAGAAAAATATGAGGAACATGAATATGCCATCCATGCTTGCTGTTGCACCATGCATCATATAACTTCGTGCTAGTTTGCATTACCACCTAATATGTAACATATGGAATATGTGGGATATTATATAAATGTTGTCCCGGTTCCATTTAACTTTGATGTAGCTCACCCCTGCCATGTTATGCCATGCTAACCAACACTTAAATTTGCTGGTAGAAATGCAACTCCAACCTTAATTGTTTGTCCGGGGTTCCGACTCCGATTAAATTGGATAAGTGCATCGCATCATCCTTGCCATGTCATGCATATCATCTTGAGCATGCCGACTCTTTATCCGTAGTAGTAAGACTTGCATACGTTGTGTGTTCCAGCATTTGTTTCTTCCCGGATAGGATCACGAAGTGTTGATGTGAGATACGACGAGTTCTCCGACAAGTTCTTCTGCAGCTTTCCACAAGCGAGCCCTCTCTCTTCACCTAGTTTACACTCTCCCTCGCATTGCTATACATAGGTTGCGCTTCTTTATCGAGTCATGTGTCCTATTCCACTTGTTTACCATAATAATCCTATATGTATCATTCCTTAACCATAGCCGTTGCTTGATGTTTGAGCCTTGCGAGTCGTAGGCGTGTTTAGGTTCTGTTGTTTATCTCGATCTGTTATCGGGATATGTTGGGTTGTTGGGAGGTTATCACATGCTATATCAGTTGTTGGAGATACACATGCTTTACTTATTTGTTAACAACTAAAATTGTAAGCAGAGGCATCTGTGAGCACCTTTGCGAAAGCATCGGAACTTTGACTCGTTGATGTCCCCTAGGACCCGAGTTCTTGTTATCTGTTCCGAGATTGAGCGCTCTACCCGTACGTGGGGACGATTATCGGGACCCCCCTCACCCATTACCTTTTCTCAAGTCAGTTGAAAAGGGGGCCACAACCTTGGTTCTATTTGCCTATGCCATGTATGCCATGCTTTAGTTACTGTTGCCTTCGGGTGTTTACCTCCTGTTGCCTTCGGGTGTTTATATTCTGTATTGTACCCCGCGGAACGTTTAGCGAAGTGTGTGGTTTGCACGCCTAGCCGTTAACGCAAACCCTGAGTCCGCTTCGGAGTACGGCCGGACTTCGTCACGGGTAGCTTAGTCGGGTGGCCCCCTAGACTTTCTTGTTGAACTGGGAACGGTCTTGTTGTGAGACATCCACCTGTTGTAAGTGGGTCGAGCATGCATATGGTTACATTTGGGCAACCCCTGCAGGGTGTACATCTTATCGATAAGCCGTGTCCGCGGTTATGGACGACTTGGAATTGTATAGCTTGATCATAGAACAACTTACACCTTATACTTGTTGTTAATAATCTGCTAATAACTTGCGTAGTAATATAGCATTACTACAACGGCTACCTAATAAAACTTGTCCACCGTTGAGTGCCTTTTACATTGCCTCTTCGCTTTGTTGAAGGGGATATGTGTAATCGGCTGGGTTATGTTTGTGTAGTATTTATCTGTTACCTTATGCGCTCTCTTATCTTCTCTGATTAGACGGATGTTGTAGCGTGTCTCTATTGGTTATAGTTTTGCTGCCGCTAAACCTACCATATAGCCCCCGGTGATATATTCGCCTGGCGAGCATAGCCATTTCTAGTCTCACTAAGTAAATACCGGAGTTCATTCCTTGGTACTTACCCTCGCCTTTTCTCTTTCTCTTTTGTTTCCTCCCTTTTGTCGGCAACAGCCCGACTTCGACAGATACAAGATGACGACGTTAGCAAGGTTACCCTTCCGGCTTGGCCTTTGCAGGGTTATGGACGCCATCGTTTATCTTCAGGACTCTTAGTCCAATTTGTATCTTGTCCGTACTCGGACGTATTCGATCTTCTGTATGATTTGGATCTTTGTATTGTATATTTGTATCTTGACTTGTTGGAGTCGTTGTTGTAATATATGTTTCTTGTGGGCTCTATTGTAATTCTGTTGTAATGTTACCGCTCGTGTTAATTCCTCTGGCATCACGTGTGTGATTCGTCGCGCACGTCGTGTCGGAGGGCGTCTCAGAAGCGATATCGTGCGGATTTTGGCGGGATCGCTGGAATCCTCATGGTACCGGTTCCGGGGCGTCACAAGTTGGTATCAGAGCTCAGGTTGTCGATACCCCACTAGTCCAGCCTGTAGGATAACCTTGCCAATGGACGTTGTGTCTAGTGTCAAAACTATTTTCTGAAAATTCGTTGGATAGATCTGATTAGCTCTGTTTTTATCCTTATCTATATTCTTTCTTCTCTTACCTCTGCGAGTTTTGGGTCTTCTCTCTTATCTGAGTTCTCTGAGTCTTAGGTTCCGACGCGGGTTGGACGATCCATGCCTTATCCTAATAGGTCCGATCTCTGAAGATTTCTGACAGAAGAACATCACCGGCGGCTAACCTTTGTCTTCTCTGTTGACGCCATCTCGGTTTATGTGATCCTTCCTGTATCCCTTGTGTTTTTGACCTCATGAACCTTCGATGTCGATGTTTATCAAGATCGTCAATCTGTATTCCTTGAGTTGGTTGCACGATTCTCTTATTCATGTACAGAGTAATATTTTGAGTGCGGGATGGAGTCGCGACCATACCGACTACTCTTATTATTCGCTCTTGTTACTTGAATGGGTTGATCAATGTGATTCTTACTCCTTCCATCATTGTGTACGGTGCCTGATCCTCTGCGACCGAGGCTCCCGACAGAAGCACATCATGAACAGCGGAAGAACGACTTCTTGTTAGTGGTGTCGACAGATCTGCATGGAGCAAGACCTCTTGTTAGTGGTGTCGAGGAGCTCGACACATCGCCAGAAGATCCGATAGTCCATCTCTCTTCCCCCATACCTGGATGTGGGATCTCGGGGCGCGATCCCTTGTTAGTGGTGTCGATTGTAACGACCCCGGGTAGTACCCCTTCTAGATTTGCTTGTTCTTTTCTTTTATGCATCATCATGGCATATGCATCATATCATCCATGTTTTAATAAATAAAATTATTTTATAAAGCCAAACTATTTTGTTTTTCTCTCTCTCCATCTCTGCATTCAAAATTCAAATTTGCTTGAACTATTTGAAAACCAGTTTACCAAACTGTTTGAAAAGAAAAGAGAAAGAGATTTTCATATAAAAGTAAACCCTAACCTGCTAGGCCTCTCTCTCCTCTGGTTCTAGCCTAGCCCAGTTCCTCTCCAGCCCATCTGCATCACCGGTGGCCCAGCTTCTTCCCCTTGGCCCAGCCCTGCAAGGCCAGCCCACCTAGCCTCCCTTTCGGCCTCGTACCGCTTCGCCACCGACGCTTTCGCTCGTCCCCGTCGCCATCGTTTTCTTCCAGCCGAGCATGCAGATGGCATGGCCGTGGTCCTCAACCACCACACCACGCCGTGCCCCTCTCCCTTTTAAGCCTTCCCCTACACGCCGCACCAAACCCTAGCGCCCTCTTCCTTCTCCATCGTGCCGCCGCCACCAGCAATTTACCCTCTTTTCTTCTTCTCTGTGAGAAAACCCCATGGCCACCGTGAGCACCTCACCGTTGCCTGGCCAGCTCCGACCACCCCTCGTCTCACCGACGCCACGTCGAGCTCCACCTCGTTGTCCTCTTCAACCCCTACAAGGAATCGTCCTCGCGCGCCTTGAATCGTCGCCAAATCGCGCCTTCCTCTTCGACCCCGGCGGCAAAAACTCGTCGATTCCGGCAAGCACCGTGCACCTCCGGCCACACCGACCCCTCCTTGGTCTTGCTGGTAACCTCGCGCGCCTTCTGGACATCCTCTTCTCCTCCTTTGCTTCCTGGTGCGTTCTCCCCTTGTTGATGCCGACCGCCTTCTCGCAGACGCCGTCGCCGGTGAGCCTCCGCCGACCTCCTGCCGGCGGCACGGCCTCCTCTTGGTCTGCGCCGACGATGCGCGTCCGTTGCGCCCCCTCTTGTTTCCTGGTACGCCTCCAGACGCCCGTGCGCTCGCCATGCCGCCGGGGTGACCACGCCGACGGGAATGCGCGCGACATCGTCCCCGCATCGAACACCTTCTGGGCGCGCATGCATGGTTCGGCACGCTGTCGTCCACGTCACCATCCGGGACCCACCTGTCACCGACCGAGGCTAGGCCCTCACCTGGTGAGAAAACCCCCCAGATCTAGATCTAGTCAGTTTTGCATTGAGGCCCCTGGATCTTTTCCTGTTTTAACCCGTGCTCCTCAGCTTCTGTCACACTTTTGATAACCCCCTGCATATTTGTGAAATGAACCCGGGGTCCTTCCCCCCTCTCGGAAATTAAATCTGCACCCTTTCTAATTAAAATAAAACATGTTTTCTAATTTATTTAATAACAAAACCTAATCTCTTAATAACTTTTGTTTGGTAACTCGAAATTAAAAGTGTTATATATGAAAATTGATCAGAAAAATATGAGGAACATGAATATGCCATCCATGCTTGCTGTTGCACCATGCATCATATAATTTCGTGCTAGTTTGCATTACCACCTAATATGTAACATATGAAATATGTGGGATATTATATAAATGTTGTGCCGGTTCCATTTAACTTTGATGTAGCTCACCCCTGCCATGCTAACCAACACTTAAATTTCCCGGTAGAAATGCAACTCCAACCTTAATTGTTTGTCCGGGGTTCCGACTCTGATTAAATTGGATAAGTGCATCGCATCATCCTTGCCATGTCATGCATATCATCTTGAGCATGCCGACTCTTTATCCGTAGTAGTAAGACTTGCATACGTTGTGTGTTCCAGCATTTGCTTCTTCCCGGATAGGATCACGAAGTGTTGATGTGAGATACGACGAGTTCTCCGACAAGTTCTTCTGCAGCTTTCCACATGCGAGCCCTCTCTCTTCACCTATTTTACACTCTCCCTCGCATTGCTATACATAGGTTGCGCTTCTTTATCGAGTCACGTGTCCTATTCCACTTGTTTACCATAATAATCCTATATGTATCATTCCTTAACCATAGCCGTTGCTTGATGTTTGAGCCTTGCGAGTCGTAGGCGTGTTTAGGTTCTGTTGTTTATCTCGATCTGTTATCGGGATATGTTGGGTTGTTGGGAGGTTATCACATGCTATATCAGTTGTTGGAGATACACATGCTTTAGTAATTTGTTTACAACTAAAATTGTAAGCAGAGGCATCTGTGAGCCCCTTTGCGAAAGCATCGGAACTTTGACTCGCTGATGTCCCCTAGGACCCGAGTTCTTGTTATCTGTTCCGAGATTGAGCGCTCTACCCGTACGTGGGGACGATTATCGGGACCCCCCTCACCCATTACCTTTTCTCAAGTCAGTTGAAAAGGGGGCCACAACCTTGGTTTTATTTGCCTATGCCATGCATGCCATGCTTTACTTACTATTGCCTTCGGGTGTTTACTTCCTGTTGCCTTAGGTTGTTTATATTCTGTACTGTACCCCGCGGAACGTTTAGCGAAGCATGTGGTTTGCACGCCTAGCCATTAACGCAAACCCTGAGTCCGCTTCGGAGTACGGCCGGACTTCATCACGGGTAGCTTAGTCGGGTGGCCCCCCTAGATTTTCTTGTTGAATTGGGAACGGTCTTGTTGTGAGACATCCACCTGTCGTAAGTGGGTCGAGCATGCGTATGGTTACATTTGGGCAACCCCCGCAGGGTGTACATCTTATCGATAAGCCGTGTCCGCGGTTATGGACGACTTGGAATTGTATAGCTTGATCATAGAACAACTTACACCTTATACTTGTTGTTAATAATCTGCTAATAACTTGCGTAGTAATATAGCATTACTACAACGGCTACCTAATAAAATTTGTCCACCGTTGAGTGCCTTTTACATTGCCTCTTCGCTTTGTTGAAGGGGATATGTGTAATCGATTGGGTTATGTTTGTGTAGTATTTATCTGTTACCTTATGCGCTCTCTTATCTTCTCTGATTAGCCGGATGTTGTAGCGTGTCTCTATTGGTTATAGTTTTGCTGCCGCTAAACCTACCATATAGCCCCCGGTGATATATTCGCCTAGCGAGCATAGCCATTTCTAGTCTCGCTAAGTACGTGCCGGAGTTCGTTCCTTGGTACTTACCCTCGCCTTTTCTCTTTCTCTTTTGTTTCCTCCCTTTTGTCGGCAACCGATGGCCCGACTTCGACAGGTACAAGATGACGACGTTAGCATGGTTACCCTTTCGGCTTGGCCTGGGCAGGGTTATGGACGCCGTCGTTTATCTTCAGGACTCTTAGTCCAATTTGTATCTTGTCCGTACTCGGACGTATTCGATCTTCTGTATGATTTAGATCTTTGTATTGTATATTTGTATCTTGACTTGTTGGAGTCGTTGTTGTAATATATGTTTCTTGTGGGCTCTATTGTAATCCTGTTGTAATGTTACCGCTCGTGTTAATTCCTCTGGCATCACGTGTGTGATTCGCCGTGCACGTCGTGTCGGAGGGCGTCTCAGAATCGATATCGTGCGTATTTTGGCGGGATCGCTGGAATCCTCATGGTACCAGTTCCGGGGCGTCACAGTTTTCCTCTCGACTGAGATTTTTGAACTCTGAACTTTGCTACAGTGGAAGCAATATTAGTACTAGAAAAATAGTAGACCGGCGTAGTGCCTCTGTTCAAGAATCCAAGGCCTATGGTCACATCAAGTCATAATCACAACCGAAATAAGTTCCCATGTACTATCTCCTAAAAAAAACTTAAATTCAAAAACGCGTAGCAAATATTTTGGAATTTATTGGCGGGAGATTGTAGCGCTTGACAGAGATTTTCAATTTTGGATTTTCGAGGAGTTTCCGAGGCTAGGGATGTGGTGATCGAAAAAATGACGGGCAGACCCCCCACCAACCGACTTATACATGGACATTGATGTCATCTTTACGAGGGTAGAATGGGAATTTGGAAGCGTCAGAAACATTTGTATTTAGTGGGTGGGAAGTTTTACAGCAGGAATGAGGTAGTACTTACCACTATGACTAGTCTAATATAAAAATGGTAGACCATGCGAAGTAGCTCTGATCAGGCATTCATTCCCAGCGGTCATATCAAGCCATTATCACAAACAAAATCAGTTACTCCCATTTCCTCCAAACTGCAATTCAAAAATGCCTCTGAAATATTTCGGTCTTAATTGGCTAGTGGTTATGCAGCTCGACTGATTTTGAGTTTGAGTGTGGCTACAGTCGAAGCTATATCTGTATCTGTCCATCTATATCTATATCTGTCCATCTATCCACTGTATATAAAAAAATCTCAGTTTTTGAAATCAGATAAGCCATCACCATGATGCAGAAGCAATTATTGGCTGTTGGCACATCAGTTCTCCAATGCTTGATCCAACGGTCAAAGTTCCTTTTTTTAAGAGAACGGTCAAAATTCATTGGATTCGCTCGGAACTGTGCGCGCCAAAACGAGTCCGACGAAGATGTTTCTAGAGTTCTCACGGACGCGCCTTGGCGATACATTGAAATGCAAATCATGCAAGGTCAAAAAAAGAAAATGCAAATCTTGCAGGATCGTATGTGGCTGCTATGAGCTGAAGTACTCGATGAAACCATGAACATACATGTAGATGGGAATCCCATGTAGATGCCGCTGCATCTTTCACAAATACATTTACATGACATCATAAACTTTAATTAAGAAGCAGCCACTTAACAATCATTGCCCAAAATCTAACGGGTTCGACAATAAGCTGGTAATTCTCTATTATATATAAACACCAAAAAAAAATTAGCAAGTAAGAAAGGAGTGTCAATGCCACCAGGACTTACAAAAAAGGGAATTAGCACTTCGTAATCTCTTTGTTTTAACACATACGTTCTGCTCAGGAATCCAGGGCCAAGGGTCACATCAAGTCATAATCAGAACCAAAGTCGGTTCCCATGTTCTCCAATTCAAAACGCGTACAAAATATTTCAGTGTGTGAAATAATTGTATTCGATAGGCAGGAGGTAAATGCTACAGTGTTGAGACTTTGAATTAGATGGTTGTTAAGCTATTGATTATATGTAGTCGAAATTTGGTAGCATACATAAGTATCTCTGTTCACAACTCGCCTCTACACAAGCAGGAACAGCTGTTGAGTTGCAGCACTACACAAAGGAGAAGCCACTGTTCCGTTCATTGCACTCAATACAGCGATGAATGAACCAGAACAGTTGACAAGCTTCTAGACCTAGGCTATATGTAGAAAGCTGGAAATCGATGGATCAGAGAAAATCATTAGTGTCAAGCTTCATGCACTAGCCAACGCGACCAAAAGTCCGAACTGATGGAAAGGGCTAGGCAATCCACTTTATACATCTCAACATAGCCAACGCAACAAAAATTCCAAACTGACAGAAAGGGCTAGACCAGGATAAGCGAAGAGAAAGTTTGCGAAAGCGATGACTTGAACTTGAGACTATGGGCTCTGATACCATGTGAAGCTTCATCCACAAGCCAACGGAACCAGAAGTCAGAACTGATGGAAAGGGCTAGGTAATCCACGTATAATATTAACAATCAGCAGGGTTCCGGTTCAAAAAAAAATCCACATCACAACAAGGAAACGACCACCAAGATCATAGCAATTGCAGATAAATGCACCTACGAAATATGCTCAGACTAAGGAACCATTTTACAAGACCAAGGTAATGACCTGTCACTGTCCCCGTTCATCTCCAATTATCTAGCAGATACTCTTCTTACTACTTACTAGCATTCCTAACCTGCTCCAGTAGGGCCTCCTTCTGTGCTGCTATCGTTCTAAAATTGTCGACTTCTAGTCTTAGCGCAGTCGATGCAGCTCGTTCTACTTGGAGTTGCTCCTCTAGAACTTGAGCATGCAAATACTTTGACTTGGACATGGACTTGCACTTCAGCGAGTCCGAGCATTCCGTAAGAAAGTGTTTTTGGCAATACCTTTCTTTTTTATTGCCATGGAAAATGCCTTCACACATTCTTCATCGTTTTTTTCCAGACCATTTTTACCGGGTTTTGCCATCTCTAATTTCATATCTTCCTGCAAAAAATTCAGTTCGTACACATGTGTAAACATGATAGTTACTACAGAGAAACTTGCTGATAATAGATTTATCATGTGTATGACCTACTTTTATTCCTACAGTTTGGCATGTCTGATTCACATCACATGAATTTTAATAAACATCTATAATATCATATTGACATGTACTTTACTACTCCTACAAGTTGGGACGTGAGTCGTCACAAAATTTCAATTGTAGAGAAGACTTACAAAAACACTCTGTGCGACTTCTCCAATCACTTCAAGTTTGTTCTTCCGGCATGCTTCAAAAATCTCTCGGCAGAGTCATCTCTTTGTTTGGTTCCCTTTTACTTGCATTATGTAACATCTGCATTTTAGTACTACCATTTATAAATCGAATAACGTGGTTGAAATGGAGGATCATAATATAAGCTACACACTGGTGTATACTCTGCATGATCTTTTACTAAAATATTTCTAAATAGCAGTATAAAACAACATGTCCTTACTTTTTGCCGAATGTGCACTATAAGGTTACGAGATCCCGTACGGCTAGGTAAAAGTAGTTTACCGCGGTTTTCCGATTCTGTTTAGCCAAATTCTGCAAAAAGGAGACTAGTGAGACACTGCTATAAATAAGAATCCAAGATGTGATCTGGTCTCAGTCTTACAAATCATACCATATTCTTTGGATCAGACCAGTGCTTCACAAGATCTCCCCACTGTTTGTCCGTCATTTGCTTAAAAGGAGATATAGTTGGAACACTCCCGAGTAATCTTTCCGGTGAAGTATTTCTTCTTTAGCCTCGCTGCGATATCGGCGCGGACGAGTCTGAGAATAGACTGTTGAGAACATGCTTTACTTCCTCTTGGTCCTCATCGAACTCGAACCTTAACTGTTCACAACAATATAAACCGTTGGTGCGATATACATAGAGCCAACAACAAGCTAGAAGGAACGGGACGTGCCAATGTGGTATACTAGTATGAGTAACATTACCAAGAGAAAGATGACTTACGTGTAACCTCGTGCACTAATTTTTCAAAATGCGCGAGAGGTGTCTACGTGCTCTTTCCATGTTGGGAAGATAGGAATTTCATTCCCGACGAAAATTCCTACATCCGATGCTAATTTACAAGATTCTTCGGGTCCGAGTGGCCTTCGCCACCTACGATAGATGAAAGGCGAAATCTTGATTCCATCCCCAGCAAGCTTAGCTACGAACATTTTCCCTACTGTTGGGCCCCTCGTTTTTCTTGATCGTGGTGCAACTACAAAGTTAAGCATTACATCAAGCTATCAAGGTAGGTATATATATATATATATATATATCTATAAAGTATAACTTTATAACGGAGAATGAAACTATAAGCATTGGAAAATGTACCTTCTTCGGTGTGGGGCTCATCCTCAGGGGAGTTGTCTATGGCAGGACTAATATGGGTCGAGTGGGAGATCATCAACAGTTTGTTGATGTTGTGCTAGCGATGTTTGGCCGGTTGTGGTTGTGTCGACTTGGTACTGGTACAGTGTGTCCTTGGGCAGTATTTCCTACCACAGCTACTGCTGATCCCAATTGTGGCTGAGAAGTTGCCGTGGAAACTGGTTCTGCTGCCAATTGTTGTTGAGAAGTTGCTGTGGAAACTGGTTCTGCTGCCAATTGTGGCTGGAAGTTGTTGTGGAAACTAGTTCGCTGCCAATTGTGGCTGAGAAGTTCTGTGGAAACTGGTTCTGCTGCCGATTGTCGCTGGTTGACTGGATTGGTAACAGGTGGCTGATTCAACCGCTTGGGGTGTTCACCACGTTTTTTTATTTCAGTACTCTTAGCATTTTCGTTATTTTCTTCAACTGGTGCCATGAATCGCCGAGACTTGTCTAGTAGCGAAGCAGATTTCTTTTTTGGTTGCAATTGTTCTATCACCGATTCAGGTGCTCGTTGAATGGTCTTCCTCTCATTGGTGGTTCCTGCGAAATTCTTACTTGAAGCTGCAGATTCCTAGCACACATAAACGATATTTCAGTCTACAGAAGTCCCATATATGATGATATGCAAATGGAATAGAATGAAGAACAGTAAAGGATGACGTGCATGCTGAAACATATATATGATGCGTTAAGGAGACCTAGAGGTGGCATGTGAACATGTTTGGTGGGATTCAGGATACAAGTATACAACACATGGAAGTTGCAACAGATATCTCAAAGTAAAAAACACAGAAATCACCTGGTGGGGTTGAGGAGAATGGTCAGGCAAGGCATCTTCCTGAGTCAGCTCTCCAAGAGGCTCAGCATGATCAAATTGTGAATCATAACATTGTTCTTTATCTTTGGGGAGGGGAAAGGGTTCTTCTCCGATTTTGTTCAGGTTTGCACTAGAGGCAATAGCGTTACAGATGTTTGTGCCCACACGGCTTGCAAATCTGCTACATATCTTCCGTCTCCGTTTCTCTTTTAATTCATTCTTCTGTATTGCAATAATATCTAGCATGCATTACAAAAAAAATGCTAATGAGATGGCGGTGCAAGTAAGCAAAAAAATACTTTTCGAAATCACATGCATAACGAATGCGGCCATATCAACCTTCTTGGAAGTGGGCGCGTGTACGCTTTGGTTTCCTGCCGTGGACCATGGAGGCGCCCATCTCTCCAGTCCGGTGGACGGAAGGAGTCGGGGATTAAGATACGAGAACCCGGCGATGGTGACTGTCGCTGACAAGGCGGCGGTGGAAGTCGGCTACGGAGGAGCTCGTATGGTACAGTGGTCGTCGGTGGGGGTGGGGAGGTGGAAGCTACTCGGCTTGCTAAAAGCAAGGGAGACGGCGGAACGTCGTCGGTCACTACGGTGGCCGATGAGAAGGCAGTAGTGCTGGTGTGGGAGTGGGACAGTGGGCCGGCGCCGGCGTGTGAGATGATCCGGTGGGTCATGCAGGGTGGAAGCGTGAGAGAGAGATGCGGGGTTCGGCGCCGCCGGTGATAGGTCTGAATTGAGCGGTCCGGGGGGATAAGATCGACACTGTACTTATTTCACATCGCTTTGAATTTTGGAAGCGGGAGGGGATTTCGGCGGGAATTTTGGGGCAGAGTTGAAATTATTACTGGTTGGTGGAAAACTGTGGAACCCTAGCCTACGAAATCCCAAGTCTGAAGCTGAGGGCCTTTTGCTGTGGCTTTTTGGCTTTTGGATTTTGGAAGCCAAAAGAATATAATATTTGTTTTTGGCTTCCAAAATCCAAAAGCCAAAAAGCAAAAAAAAGCACAACAAAAGGCCCGAGTATGTTCGGGTTCAAGGGGATATGCTTGTTGGTTCTTGGGTGCATATGATCTCTTTATTTCGAAATTCATCTTCTATACATTTTGAAATGTCAAAAAAGAATAAAACGAAAAATGCATGTGTACTTCTTCGCTTGCTTTATACACATAAAATATTTCAATGGAAAAATCGAATAGTAATTTGGGCTATGTAAAAAAGAGTTACTCCGTAAAAAAATTGTGCTAACCATAAGGCTTTTTATGAGACATGTTTTCTCTCTTTTTTTACATCGACCATGAAAAAAACTTGTTTTTTACATCAACCATGAAAAATACTTTTTTTTACATCGACCATGAAAAATACTAGGAATTTGCTAAGAGCATCCACAACGTGTAGCCAAAAGTGGTTCCATATTTGATTTTTGGCTTTTGGACTAGTTCCATACATTGTAGAGGTAGTTCCAAAACCGGAAAACAGGAGCCGGAGCAAATAGGTGCTCCGATGCCAATTTCACTTTTGGCATTTGGAACTAGTTCTCTACATTGTGAGAATAGTTCCATATTGGCTTTATGAGTTGTTTTAGCTTGATGGCGGGACCCACGTTATAAATATTTGGAACCACTACATTGTGGAGCTATTGCTATATTTCACACCAAAGCCAAATTCACCATCGTATCAGATTTGGCAATAGCAACATTGTGGATAGCACTAAAGTTATATTTTCCATCTTGTACACAATTAAAAATATCTTTAAAGCAAGCAAATCTCTAATGTCTAGGTGTACCATCTCTACTAGTACTAGTATATATACACGTGCCTTGCACGTGAGGGCTCTTTATTTAGTGAAACAACTGACTTGATAAGAACTCGATCTTTTTTAGCAAAGGAGGGTGCCCAAAGGCTTGGATACCATTAAGTGCAATCGAGGCGTCCATATTCCCTACATTGTGAGAGTAGTTCCATATCAGCTTTATGTGTTGTTTTAGCTTCGATGGCTTTAATCCACGTTATAAATATTTGGAACCACTACATTGTGGAGCTATTGCTATATTTCACACCAAAGCCAAATTCACCATCGTATCGCATTTGGCAATAGCAACATTGTGGATGCCCTAAAGTTATATTTTCCATCTTGTACACAATTAAAAAATATCTTCAAAACAAACAAATCTCTAATGTCTAGGTGTACCATCTCTACTAAAGTACTAGTATATACTAGTAAAATTACACGTGCCTCGCACGTGAGAGCTCTTTTTTTTAGTGAAACAACTTCGACCAAGCTCGCCTACATGATAGCAGGATTTTGTGAAGCTTTTTAACTTAATTGGTCAAACATGCGAAGCATGTGCCATTTACTTGTACAACTTTATCGGAAAAAAATTACTTGTACAAGCTAGTTCCCCTAAGTACTACCAGCACATAAGTAAACAAAAGAACCAGGGACATCATCAACTGAAAACAACAATCTATTCATATAGCGGCTCTTGCATCACCCTTTGAAAATCATCTACCTGCAAAGATGAGTGCAGAGTTTCTGCTCGTGCTTTCACTGTTCCAAGATCGTCCGAGTTGATCTCATGGACATCCGCATCGGCCAAAGCGGTAACCAAGTTGCCAGCCACTAGCTTCGCAGATCAGCAACAGCATGTAGGCCATCTTGAATTGTAGAATTCCATCCTCGGTTCATTTCTTTGTTCCGCCAAGTGGCCACATCCAAGTCCTTTTGAAGACGCCTAATCTTAGCTTCCCCAGTGCCACATCCTTCTGTTTTGTTCCTACAAACGTTTGCATCACTGGAACTCTGGACATCTGTGCTACAATGCTGCTTGGCAGGGACATGAGCAGTCACTTGCCTTTGCGATTTGCCATGCATAAAATCAATCAGCAGATTAAAAGGAAATATGTTGGTTGATTCATGTCACCACTTTGAGCAACCCATGAGTTTCTAAACCTTAAATGATGGAGTCTAAAACATTGCAATAAAAGGGTGGGTGCATCATATGGATGCAGAGGCCGGGGCGACCCTATTTTTAAGAAAAAATTAGGAAATCTGAAATCTATATCTATATCACTACCATCTATACCACTCCACTCCCGTTGACGAGTTTGATCTCTTTCGAGTACATTAGATTATGTCATGTTTAAAACACTATTATAAAATTACCTCCTTAATGTTGAGCTCGGGAGGATCCGGATGTGCTGATCCTAGGCGGCCCCTCAAATGATTGCTTGCTAGAACAATAGGACCAAATCCCGCCTCCTTTCTACCAATGTCCGCATCATCGGCGCGCTCACCTGTCTTTGTTAGGAACATGAGCAGTGGCTAGCTGCTGCAAATCAAAGTTCATCAAATCAATCAGCAAACAAGACATATGAAATTTGAGCAGTGCGGCTAAATACCTTCTTCAGCAGCTGCCCCACGGAATCGTCCTTTTGGCGGCTGATACGTCTCCAACGTATCGATAATTTCTTGTGTTCCATGCCACATTATTGATGTTATCTACATGTTTTATGCACACTTTATGTCATATTCGTGCATTTTCTGGAACTAACCTATTGACGAGATGCCGAAGTGCCGGTTCACGTTTTCTGCCGTTTTTGGTTCCGAAATCCTAGTAAGGAAATATTCTCGGAATCGGACGAAATCAAGACGCCAAAGTATCCTATTTTGCACCGGAAGCATCCAGAACACCCGAGAAGCGACCGAGAGGGGGCCACGGGCCCACATGACCATAGGCCGGCGCAGCCGAGGGGTGGCCGCGCCGCCCTATGGTGTCGCCGCCTCGTTGACCCTCCGACGCCGCCTCTTCGCCTATTTAAAGGTCCCTGACCTAAAACGCGATACAGAGGAAGCCACGGTACGCGAAACCCTCCGGAACGCCGCCACATCGCGAAGCTCCGATCTCGGGAGCCGAAGTCTCCGTTCCGGCACTCCGCCGGACGGGGAATTGCCGAGGAGATCATCGCCATCATCACCGCCAACGCCTCTCCATCAACCAGCCATGTTTCCCCCATCCATGTGTGAGTAATTCCCCCGCTGTAGGCCGAAGGGGATGGTAGGGATTGGATGAGATTGGTCATGTAATAGCATAAGATTGTTAGGGCATAGTGCCTAGTGTCTGTAATTGGTACTTTGATGATATTGTTGCAACTTGTTATGCTTAATGCTTGTCACTAGGGCCCGAGTGCCATGATCTCAGATCTGAACATGTTATTATTTCATCATGATATTCATTGTTTATGGTCTTACCTGCAAGTTGTATACACATGTCGTTGTCCAGGAACCAATGGCCCCGAAGTGACGTAAATTGGGACAACCGGAGGGGATGGTAGTGACGTGAGGATCACATGTGTTCACGGAGTGTTAATGCTTTGCTCACGGTACTCTATTAAAAGGAGTACCTTAATATCCGAGTAGATTTCCCTAGAGGCCTGGCTGCCTACCGTGCTGAGTAGGACAAAAGATGTTGTGCAAGTTTCTCATTGCGAGCACGTACGACTATAATTGGAACACATGCCTATTGATTGATTAGTACTTGGACACCGTTTTATTATTATCCTGCAAAGGCTCACTCGCTATGATTGTTACATGAGTTTCTCTCATCCATGCAACGCCCGTCATCCGATCCCCGTGCCTACAGTATTTTAACTCGCTGCTTGTTTACTAAAATCACTACTCGCTGTCTTTGTTACTACTGTCACTGTCACTATTTCACTACCGCCACTCTGCTATAAAACTCGTTACTACTCGATAAACTCTTGCGAGCAAGTGCTCTGTTTCGGTGTGCAGCTGAATTGACAACTTCTTGCTTTGTGGTTAAGGCTTTCATAGAGGATATCTTTGTCTCTCCCTTGTGTCGAATCAATAAACCTTGGGTATCCACTTAGAAACTTCCTGTTCGACAGACCTCGCTTGCGAGTCCCACTATACTTGGGAGTGGAACGTAGACATCAAGACATATTTTCCGGCGCCGTTGCCGGGGAGGAAAGGTAAAAGGCTACTCACACTCCGGATCTCGGCTACTAAGCTATTTTCGCCGTCGTGTAAGTACTCAAAGCTATTTCCTTTAGATCCTGCAATTGCATCTTGTTGTTTCTTGTTTACACTAGTTTGGCATAATGGACACCAATGAGCTTCTTATTCTATTTCCTGATTTAAGACATGGATGGTTTGATGCGAAAATTAAAAAACCTATGGAATCTTATGCATCGTAGTATTAGTAGACGCTTTGAACACCATTGTTGCTAATGATATGGAAAATTCTAAGCTTGGGGAAGCTGGCTTTGATGAGCATGATATTTTTAGTCCCCCAAGCATTGAGGAGAAAATTTTCTTTGATGATACTTTACCTCCTATTTATGATGATTATAATGATAGTGGTCTTTTGGTGCCACCTACTATGGAGAGTAAATTTTGTTATGATTATACTATGCCTCCTACACTTGATGAGAATAATAATGATAGCTACTTTGTTGAATTTGCTCCCACTACAACTAATAAAATTGATTATGCTTATGTGGGAGTAGTAATAATTTTATGCATGAGACTCATGATAAGAATGCTTTATGTGATAGTTATATTGTTGAGTTTGCTCATGTTGCTACTGAAAGTTATTATGAGAGAGGAAAATATGGTTGTAGAAATTTTCATGTTACTAAAATGCCTCTCTATGTGCTGAAATTTTTGAAGCTACACTTGTTTTATCTTCCTATGCTTGTTACTTTGCTCTTCATGAACTTGTTTATTTACAAGATTCCTATGCATAGGAAGCATGTTAGACTTAAATGTGTTTTGGATTTGCTTCTTGACGCTCTCTTTTGCTTCAAATACTATTTCTTGCGAGTGCATCATTAAAACCGTTGAGCCCATCTTAATGGCTAAAAAGAAAGAACTTCTTGGGAGATAACCCATGTGTTATTTTGCTACAGTACTTTGTTTTATATTTGTGTCTTGGAAGTTGTTTACTACTGTAGCAACCTCTCCTTATCTTAGTTTTGTGCTTTGTTGTGCCAAGTAAAGTCTTTGATAGTAAAGTGAATACTAGATTTGGATTACTGCGCAGTTTCAGATTTCTTTGCTGTCACGAATTTCGACCTGCCCCTCTGTAGGTAGCTCAGAAAAATATGCCAATTTACGTGCGTGATCCTCAGATATGTACGCAACTTTCATTAAATTTGGGCATTTTCATTTGAGCAAGTCTGGTGCCTCAATAAAATCCATCTTTACGGACTGTTCTGTTTTGACAGATTCTGCCTTTTATTTCGCATTGCCTCTTTTGCTATGGTGGATGAATTTCTTTGTTCCATTAATGTCCAGTAGCTTTATGCAATGTCCAGAAGTGTTAAGAATGATTGTGTCACCTCTGAACATGTTAATTTTTATTGTGCACTAACCCTCTAATGAGTTTGTTTCGAGTTTGGTGTGGAGGAAGTTTTCAAGGGTCAAGAGAGGAGGATGATATACTATGATCAAGAAGAGTGAAAAGTCTAAGCTTGGGGATGCCCCGGTGGTTCACCCCTTCATATTTCAAGAAGACTCAAGCATCTAAGCTTGGGGATGCCCAAGGCATCCCCTTCTTCATCGACAACATTATCAGGTTCCTTCTCTTGAAACTATATTTTTATTCGACCACATCTTATGTACTTTACTTGGAGCGTCTGTGTTGCTTTTGTTTTTATTTTTGTTTGAATAAATGCTTGTGTGGGAGAGAGACACGCTCCGCTGGTTCGTATGAACACATGTGTTCTTAGCTTTTAATGTTCATGGCGAAGGTTGAAACTGCTTCGTTTATTGTTATATGGTTGGAAACGGAAAATGCTACATGTAGTAATTGGTAAAATGTCTTGGATAATGTGATACTTGGCAATTGTTGTGCTCATGTTTAAGCTCTTGCATCATATACTTTGCACCCATTAATGAAGAAATACATAGAGCTTGCTAAAATTTGGTTTGCATAATTGGTCTCTCTAAAGTCTAGATAATTTCTAGTATTGAGTTTGAACAACAAGGAAGACGGTGTAGAGTCTTATAATGTTTACAATATGTCTTTTATGTGAGTTTTGCTGCACCGGTTCATCCTTGTGTTTGTTTCAAAAAAAAAACCCTTGCTAGCCTAAACCTTGTATCGAGAGGGAATACTTCTCATGCATCCAAAATCCTTGAGCCAACCACTATGCCATTTGTGTCCACCATACCTACCTACTACATGGTATTTCTCCGCCATTCCAAAGTAAATTGCTTGAGTGCTACCTTTAAAATTTCCATCATTCGCCTTTGCAATATATAGCTCATGGGACAAATAGCTTAAAAACTATTGTGGTATTGAATATGTACTTATGCACTTTATCTCTTATTAAGTTGCTTGTTGTGCGATAACCATGCTTACGGGGATGCCATCAACTACTCTTTGTTGAATATCATGTGAGTTGCTATGCATGTCCGTCTTGTCCGAAGTAAGAGAGATCTACCACCTTAATGGTTGGAGCATGCATATTGTTAGAGAAGAACATTGGGCCGCTAACTAAAGCCATGAATCATGGTGGAAGTTTCAGTTTTGGACATATATCCTCAATCTCATATGAGAACATTAATTGTTGCTACATGCTTATGCATTAAAGAGGAGTCCATTATCTGTTGTCCATGTTGTCTCGGTATGGATGTCTAAGTTGAGAATAATCAAAAGCGAGAAATCCAAAATGCGAGCTTTCTCCTTAGACCTTTGTACAGGCGGCATGGAGGTACCCCATTGTGACACTTGGTTAAAACATGTGTATTGCGATGATCCGGTAGTCCAAGCTAATTAGGACAAGGTGCGGGCACTATTAGTATACTATGCATGAGGCTTGCAACTTGTAAGATATAATTTACATAACTCATATGCTTTATTACTACCGTTGACAAAATTGTTTCATGTTTTCAAAATAAAAGCTCTAGCAAAAATATAGCAATCGATGCTTTCCTCTTTGAAGGACCATTCTTTTACTTTTATTGTTGAGTCAGTTCACCTATTTCTCTCCATCTCAAGAAGCAAACACTTGTGTGAACTGTGCATTGATTCCTACATATTTGCATATTGCATTTGTTATATTGCTTTGCATTGACAACTATCCATGAGATATACATGTTACAAGTTGAAAGCAACCGCTGAAACTTAATCTTCCATTGTGTTGCTTCATTGTCTTTACTTTAAATTATTGCTTTATGAGTTAACTCTTATGCGAGACCGATTGATGCTTGCCTTCAAGTACTATTCATGAAAAGTCTTTGCTTTATGATTCAGTTGTTTACTCATGTCATTACCATTGTTTTGATCGCTGCATTCATTACATATGCTTACAATAGTATGATCAAGGTTATGATGGCATGTCACTCCAGAAATTATCTTTGTTTATCGTTTACCTGCTCGGGACGAGCGAAACTAAGCTTGGGGATGCTGATACGTCTCCGACGTATCGATAATTTCTTATGTTCCATGCCACATTATTGATGATATCTACATGTTTTATGCACATTATATGTCATATTTATGCGTTTTCCGGAACTAACCTATTGACGAGATGCCGAAGGGCCAGTTCCTGTTTTCTGCTGTTTTTGGTTCCAGAAATCCTAGTAAGGAAATATTCTCGGAATCGGACGAAATCAAGACCCAACATCCTATTTTGCCCGGAAGCATCCAGAACACCCGAGAACCGCCAGAGAGGGGGCACAGGCCCACGGGACCATAGGCCGGCGCGGCCTGGGGGTGGCCCGCGCCACCCTATGGTGTCGCCGCCTCGTTGACCCTCCGACTCCGCCTCTTCGCCTATTTAAAGGTCCCTGACCTAAAACCTCGATACGGAAAAGCCACGGTACGAGAAACCCTCCAGAACGCCGCCACATCTCGAAACTCCGTCTCGGGAGCCAGAAGTCTCCATTCTGGCACTCCGCCGGGACGGAGAATTGGAGGAGATCATCGCCATCATCACCGCCAACGCCTCTCCATCAACCAGCCATGTTTCCCCCATCCATGTGTGAGTAATTCCCCCGCTGTAGGCCGAAGGGGATGGTAGGGATTGGATGAGATTGGTCATGTAATAGCATAAGATTGTTAGGGCATAGTGCCTAGTGTCCGTAATTGGTACTTTGATGATATTGTTGCAACTTGTTATGCTTAATGCTTGTCACTAGGGCCCGAGTGCCATGATCTCAGATCTGAACATGTTATTATTTCATCATGATATTCATTGTTTATGGTCTTACCCGCAAGTTGTATACACATGTCGCTGTCCGGAACCAATGGCCCCGAAGTGACAGAAATTGGGACAACCGGAGGGGATGGTAGTGACGTGAGGATCACATGTGTTCACGGAGTGTTAATGCTTTGCTCCGGTACTCTATTAAAAGGAGTACCTTAATATCCAGTAGTTTCCCTAGAGGCCCGGCTGCCACCGGCTGGTAGGACAAAAGATGTTGTGCAAGTTTCTCATTGCGAGCACGTACGACTATAATTGGAACACATGCCTATTGATTGATTAGTACTTGGACACCGTTTTATTATTATCTCGCAAATGCCCTGCTATGATTGTTACATGAGTTTCTCTCATCCATGCAACGCCCGTCATCCGTCCCCGTGCCTACGATATTTTAATCCTCGCTGTTTACTAAAATCACTACTGCTGTCTTTGTTACTCTGCTTGCTGTTATTTCACTACTGCCATCTGCTATAAAACTGTTACTACTCGATAAACTCTTGCGAGCAAGTCTCGTTTCCAGGTGCAGCTGAATTGACAACTCCGCTGTTAAGGCTTTCAAGTATTCTTTGTCTCCCCTTGTGTCGAATCAATAAATTGGGTTTTACTTCCCGCGAAGACTATTGCGATCCCCTATACTTGTGGGTCATCAAATATCTAGCAGGCATTACAAAAAAAAACAGATGCTAATAACAAGCAGTGGAAGCAAGCAATAAACTAGTCTCGGAAATCAAATACACAACAAAAGCTGCCAGACAAAGTGTTCAACCTTGATCGACTGGGGAGGTGGTGCGTTGGCCGTTCAGTGGATCATGGTGGCGCTTTGTGTACCGATCTCACCGGCCAGTGCGATGAACCAGTGAGTCGAGGAAGCAGATCCGATGAAGCGGACGGAGTGTGGTTGACGGCGTCGCTGAGCTGGCTCCGGCGCGGTGGATGTCGGCTACGGATGGAGGACTGAGAGGGAGCGAGACGGACTAGGAGCGAGGTAGGGAGAGAGGCCCTTGCTTGTCCGTGGGTGGGGCTGGATATAGGGGAAATGAAAGCCCTAGAAGATAGCATCCTGCTAATATCCTAGTACAAAATAATTGAACTAGAAAATCCCGCCAATATATGGCACCAAAATATGGTGCTGAATTGCGGGCGGCTCATAGCTTGTGCACAAATAATATGGGAAAATCCAAAAAATGTAGTTCAACAAAAAAAACTCTAGTAGGGAAAGTCGCTAGCTAGCCATGAGAAGATGCACTCCGCCAAAAAAAATGTCATGACAAGCTAGTCTGCGATGGATCTTGCATTAACCCTGCTCGATAAAATGGTGGGTACAAAAGACAAGCTAAATCAAAAAAATGGTGGTAGAAAGATGTAAACTCTCAAATGAAACTCTACTAAACAAGGCCAACTCAAAAACATGCCTCATATTATTAGTACTTCCTCCGGTCCATATTAGCTGCCACTAAAATGGATGTATCTACAAATACATCCATTTGAGTGGCATGTATATGGATAGGAGTAGTAGATCAAGGAGTTGCGAGACAGTGGAGGAAATGAGGTGGGGAGGAGGAGGGTGACGACCAGACCCCCACCTCCATGGCACCGCATAAATAGAAGCTAAAATATGTGAAACAGTGGAGCAATTGAGGTGGGGAGGAGGAGGGCGATGACCAGACCCGATAACAGTACTCCCCCCGGTTGAACTGCTCCTCATGTCGCGCAAGGTGAAAAAAGGGGTACTTTTTTCTTTGACTTCATGGAGAAAAAAGGTCTTCTTTTTAGCCCCAGAGTCACCTCGCTACCGCTCGAGAAATGGAGCCCCTCTCCGCTGGGCTCCATAAAAGCTACATTGCTCGTGTCAGACTGTTGAAGACACTCGCAAGCGCATGTCAGGGGGACAGAGAATAAATTACGTCCACGCGTCGGCGCGTGCTGTCTACCCCCAAACCCTAAACTCTGTCTTATGAAGTCAAGCATGCATGAAGAGAAGTGGTTTTTGGTTTCAAACATGGAAATTTCAAAAACCATCCCAAGAGCTACATTTTGGAGTGACTAAGAATGATAGATGCATAATTTTTCATATTCATGATTTAAGGTCAAACCTAGGATTTGACCAAGATTCAAATGGGCATAAAAATTCAAAATAAATCAAAATAAATGAAAAACCAAGGCACATAGTCTTCTTATGTCATATAGTAAGCATTCAATTAAGTTGATAAACAAGGTCTAGACATATTCAAACCAGAAAAATCATGTATCTACCCCCTAACCCTAAACTCAACTCATTTACCAAGACTCAAATATAGAGGGTTATGTCTATGGCGACTCTTCCCTCCGAGGCGACTCCCACGGCGACTCCACCCCCTTCGACGGCAAGCTATGGATTCCTCCTCTAGATTGGTTCATCCATGGAGCAACACACCATTGCCTCATCTATGGATTTCAATCATGGGATCACGCTCGCGAGTAAGGTCCGTTCCATCTTCTCTACCCCAATCCACCCTCCCTCTCTCGATGGTTTCCTCCTGGTGGTCTCTTTTGGTCGTGCCTCTTTTCGCCTAGATCTTCCCAATGTGCAATTAGCTTTGCAATCATGTCTTGGATCTGAAGGAGCTAGACTCCATATCACTCATCTTAGGGATCGAGTTTTCAAATTCACTGTCATATCTAAAGCCATTGGTTTCTTCATTTATCGTCTACGATCCTTCTCTTGCAAGGCTTTCACTTGCTTTTTCCATCTTTGGGGAAATGGTGGTGCGAATTGGCAATTTGAATTTTCCACTTGGCTTTCTGAACAATCCAATGAATGGCATCTTGTCTCTCGCCGGAATTCGCCCCTCACCGGAGCAAACACGGTGCCGATCACTTTCAAACGTTCATTTGCTGACGTGGTCAATCAGCCTGGGCCAGATCCACGTTCCTCGGATCATGTGCACAATTCCCGCTCCTCCCCTTTTTCAAACCATCATGCGTCCACGTCATCTACACCATCCCACGTCTCCCCATCCCCTTCACCGCAGCCCAATGTTCCCCCATCTCGGCCTACTAGTCCTCCTCCTCCGTTGCAGAGTCACTCTTCTCCTCTATTGGGCTGTTCACGGTGTCTGTGCCCTTTTCATTTGAGGCCCAACTGCAAATCGTAGGTGCGTTGTAAAGCCTGCTATCACTATGGCCATATTCGGCGGAACTGTCTCCGATTTAATCGGAAAGTCCAGTTTTTCGCATTAAAGAAAAACCACACGGGAAGGAGACCAATTTATCCCCTGTTTTGACCCCCGTCGTTCCGCCTCCTAACCCTACTCCATCGTCTGCTCCGCCACCACCCTCGCCGTGCTGCCACCACCTCGCCGGCAGCAACGACGATCCTATGGCAAACTATCCATGCGACCCCCACCCCCACCTGCCTCCTGGTGCAGACATTGTGCCGCACTGTATCCATCGTCGCTGTCGGGCTTTCCATGTCTTCACCAACACCCCCCTGATCAACTGCGATGATTGGGCGATTGTCATCCTGGAGCCTGAATCTGATCCAGCCCAATTTGCTGGCGATGCTGCACTCATCCGCGCCTTCCTCAACGACCAAGGCCATCATGTTCGTCAGATGACACGCTCCGTGATGGGTGCTGCTCTGGTACAGTTTACTGATACTTGCTCTAGGGATGCTGCTATGGATCGAAGTCCTTTCTTCATTGGTGATAGCATTCTTAGGGTGATCCCCCAGAACCGAGGCCTAAACCATAGAAACTGCACTTTCACACATGATGTTTGGCTCATGATGGTTAATTACCCGCAAGAGGCTTGGCATGTAGAGAAAATTAAAGAATTTGTCAGTGAGTTTGGGAAATTTCTTGTCTGGAATCGTGATGGATCCAATAGATCAAGAATCTTGGTTAAGATTAGAGTTCCAGATTTACTAGAAGTACCTATCAGCCTAGTGCTTTGCCATAATGATAGTGATGAGGGACATGGACATTCATGGACTGTTGTTAACTATATTCTGCAAGCTAAACTGATTGGTGGACTTGGTGGGGATGAGGACCCTCTGCCTCCTATGGAGGGAATCCACATCCACTGCCAAATATCCCCTTTGGAGGAATCTGGATGACCTGGTTGATGGAAATAACCATATGGGTGAAAATGTTGCACCTAATATAGGAAATGCTGCACCAGCTGGACATGCTGCACCTGCTGCAGATGGAGAACCTATGGTACACACACCTCCCCAAGACAATGCACAGAACAATAATGAAGTGGAAGCTGCTGTTGAAGCTGTAGATGCTATCTCTGCTTTTCACAAGATGTCGATCGATGTCTTGGCAACCTTCCCTGATGCCTTGGACAAGTTGAGTGATGATAATGTAACTGGGGCAAGGATTCAGATGGTTGATGTAAGTGCTGATGGATATGCTGAGAGGAAATGCATTGTTACTGTCTTCACTGCACATGAGCCTTCAATTGCTAAATCTTCAGTCACTATATCTGAAATTTATGATACTAGTGAAGAAACCTCTGCTGGCCAGTCTGCCATTATCAACTCTGCAAATGATGTTGTGCTAACTGATACAGATATGCCTGATACAATGTCAATGTTTGAACAGCAAGACACCAATTTATCATCAGCTGCTGTTACACCAGCTTATAAGAGGAAAAATGAAGAGGCACCAGTGGATGTCAAAGAAGTGAGACGTAGCCGAAGGATTGCTGTCATTGCTGCAGGATATAAGGATAAAAATGCTGCTGAAGCTGCTCTTGCTAGGGAAGCAGAGAAGGACATGCAGAAGAATCACAAGGCAGAAAAGGAAAAAGGGAAAAAGAAAGCAGTATCAAAGATGACAAAGAAGAATTTATCTCATGAGTTTGAAGCTGATGTGATTGATAAATCTGCTCCACCACCTCCAGAATTGCGTATCAAAACTATCCAAGCTATTGCTGTTGATCAGTGCCAGATCCCTCCTAGTGAGGTGTCTGTGGAAAAACTACTGGATAAAAGTGGCTAGATGGATAGCCATCATTACACTCAGCAGTTGGGTTGTCTGCTTTACAACCTAGTTATCCTTAGTTATATTTCCAATCATTTTGCTACCACTTGTTTGAGAACTATGTTCACTCATGTAATAAGTATCAGCTGTGCTTTGAACCATATTACTTATGTCAGTTACTGCAGTTACATCATCTATGATGATTATATGGGGCATGTCTGTGATCATTTGTTCTATACTTTGTGTGATATTGCTGTTGATTATTATGGAGGTGCAAAGATCCGTCCAACAAGGAATTCCAATTTGGTGATTGTCTATGTATGTCAGTGGCTAGTTATGCTGTCACTAAAAATTTCACAACTGATAAGGTTATATAATGAGAATAGCATGGAATATACTTGACTGGAACATTAGAGGGATTAACTCCCAGGAGAGATAGGATGATATCAAACAGAGGGTGGAGGAATGCAATTGTAATATCTTATGTCTGCAAGAAACAAAGAGGGAATATTTTGATCAATCTTATATTCAAAAATTCTGTCACAGGAAATTCAAAAAATTTGCATATAATCCATCTATTGGCAATTCAGGTGGGATCATTACAATCTGGAATGGAAATGTCTTTGAAGGGAAAATTGTCTCACAAAACCTCTTTCAAGTAACTGTGGAGTTCACATGTAAAATGTCTGGCAAAACCTGGTATTTAACTAATGTTTATGGACCAGCACATAATGACAACAGGGAAGATTTCTTCAATTGGATGGCTGAGCTGGATTCCTCTTCTTTTCACTACTGGATGATCCTTGGAGATTTTAATTTGATGAGAAACCCAAATGATAGAAACAGAAGTGGTGGTGACACAAACAATATGCTGCTCTTCAATACTGTCATCCAAATTCATGATTTGGAAGAAATACCACTGAAAGGAAGATCATATACATGGAGTAATATGCAGCAATCACCTCTCCTTGAAAAACTGGATTGGGTATTTACATCTGCTAATTGGACTACTGAATTTCCCAATACATTGTCCTTCCCTCTATCTAGATTGGGCTCTGATCATATTCCTATTCATGTGCAAATTGGAACTGATATTCCCAAGGCCAATCTCTTCAGGTTTGAAAATTATTGGCTTGACTTTAATGGATTTCATGATACAGTCAGTAAAGAGTGGACTTCATCAGAATATAAAAGGGATACTGCATTGATGATCAATGGAAAATTTAAGAAGCTCAGATATGGTCTGAAGAAATGGAGTAAAAATATATCAAACCTTGGTAATCTTATTACTAAATGTAATTTTACCTTGGCCCTCCTTGATGGATTGGAAGAGCAAAGATTACTCTCTACTGCAGAAAAGAATTTTCAGAGAATCTTGCAGAATCATACAAGGAAATTGACTGAAGCAAGAAGGATATATTGGAAAAATAGAGCCAAAATTAGATGGGCAACCTTGGGAGATGAAAATACTAAATACTTTCATACAATTGCAACAAAGAGCTATAGAAGAAATCTTATCACATACATTAAATCTTCTGATAATGTTATGGTCTATAACCATGATCACAAGGCTGCTATTATTTGGGAATCATATAAAGAAATACTTGGTGTGAGTGAAAATGCTACAATGAATATCAACTTGGCGAGATATTATACAACCAGCTGATCTTGCTCATCTAGAGGCACCATTTACCAAAGAGGAAATAGATAATGTGGTCAAAAAATTTCCTACTGATAAAGCACCAGGGCCAAATGGTTTCAATGGAAAATTCCTCAAGAAGTGCTGGCCAATTATTAAAGAGGATTTCTATAAGCTCGTTGAAGACTTTTATAATGAGAAAATGAATTTGGAAAGTATTAATACTGCTTTTATCACACTCATCCCCAAAAAAGCAGATCCAGAGGACATGAATGATTATAGGCCTATCTCATTGGTCAGTCTTCCTCTCAAGATTATTACCAAACTTATGGCTAATAGAATGCAGCAAGAGATTATCCCTTTGATACATCAAAATCAATATGGTTTCATTAAAGGAAGAAATATTCAAGATTGCCTAGGCTGGGCTTTTGAGTACCTGCATATATGCCATCTCTCCAAAAGGCCTATTATTATTCTGAAAATTGATTTTGAAAAGGCTTTTGATAAAGTGGATTATAATGCAGTTATTGCTATGCTTAAGGCTAGAGGCTTTGGACCAAAATGGGTCAAACTCATATACAATATCCTCAATTCTGCATCAACATCAGTGCTTCTTAATGGAGTGCCAGGAAAGAAAATTATATGCAAAAGAGGAGTAAGACAAGGAGACCCTCTGTCTCCAATCCTTTTTGTCAATACTGCTGATCTCTTACAAAGTACTATTAATAAGGCCTGGCAAGATGGATTAATTGATTTACCAATTTTGGATGATTTTGGTCAGAAATATCCAATTGTTCAATACGCAGATGACACATTAATGATAATGCCAGCAGATAATAATCAATTGGGTTATTTGAAAGAGTTGCTTCAAGTCTTCAGTCAATCTACTGGCCTACATGTAAATTTCCACAAAACCACGCTTGTCCCCATCAATATTGATAGTGCCAGAGCTAATGAGCTGGCCAACATTTTTGGATGCAAAGTAGAGACACTTCCGTTTGCATATCTGGGATTGCCATTGGGTACCACAAGACCATCTGTAGCTGACCTCATGCCAACAGTTTCCAGGATTGATAAAAAGTTATCTGGAATATCATCTCTGATGTCATACACTGACAAGCTTACTCTATTAAATTCAGTGATACAATCATTACCAATGTTTGCAATGTGCTCTTTTAAGGTACCAATTACCATATTTGTACACTTTGAAAAAAGTGGAAGACAATTTCTGTGGTCTGACAGAGAAAATAAGATTCAAGGAAAATGCCTAGCAAGCTGGGAAATGATGTGTAGGCCAAAAGATCAGGGGGGCTTAGGAATTCTGAATCTCAGAGTACAAAATCAGGCTTTACTTATGAAGAATTTGCACAAATTCTATAATCATGCAGATATACCATGGGTTAATCTAATCTGGCAAGCCTACTATAGTAATAGAGTCACCCCACAGACTATTAAACCAAAGACATCATTTTTGTGGAGAGATTGCTTGTCATTAAAGGACAAATACAAAGAGTTGACATGAGTGGACATTCAAAATGGAAAATCAGTGGCACTTTGGAAAGATAATTGGGATAATTCCATCAGACAGGATGAATACCCTCACTTACACTCGTTTGCCAAAAATCAGAATATCATCTTTGTTAAGGCTATGGAAATGTCCAATGAAAATATATATGATATGTTTCAATTGCCCCTGAGTACTATTGCACATGAAGAACTCCACAGTTTGGAACAGGAATTCTTGAACATGGAAATCACCGGGGATCATGATATTTCGTCATTCAATTGGGGAAATTCTTTCTCCACAAATAAAGTGTACAGAGAGCTAATTGGAAATCATGAAGTACCAAGTAGTATTACAGCAATATGGAAATCCTGCAGTATTCCAAGACATAAATTTTTCTTCTGGTTACTTCTAAATGGCAGACTTAATACTAAGGATATGATGAAACACAAGAATTTTTATGTGGAATTTTATGATGAAACACAAGAATTTTTATGTGGAATTTTCTGATTGTATACTTTGTGAAGCTTGTCCAGAAGAAACAATTATGCATCTTTTCTTTGAATGCACATTCAATCAGAGCTTTTGGTGGGCACTTGGATTGGAGTGGAATGTGGATATGAGCCTATATCAGATGATTGATGAAGCGCAACAAAGATTGTCCCTGGGCTTTCTCATGGAAATAATGATTGCGAGTCTGTTGGAGCATTTGGGATCAAAGGAATGATGCTATCTTTAATGCAAAATATCCTAATGTCCAAACTTGTATGGCTAGGTTTAAAGCCACTTTTACCCTTACAATGCATAGAGCTAAGCCTAGTCTTAGAGAAGGAATGCAATCATGGCTAGATACTCTATGAGTCTGTAATAAGGTTATCTTCATGATAAACCTATTGTAAATATTCCATTTATTAATAGAAAATGACACAGTAGGGAGCCTTTCCCTACTGTATTTGTGTCAAAAAAAAAACCTAAACTCTGTCTTATATGAAATTATACACTATATAAAAGTCATACGAATTAGAGCTCACCCAGCGATTGGAAACTGTAGAAGGCGTATTTTCTGTCCAATTAGCTCACGATGCGTCCTCCATTGGTCATGTAAATCGTGAGCTATCCTTTTTATTTCTTTTTTTTGCCTCTTTGTTTCCTGTTTCGTCCCGGTTCCTTCCCTATTGTTGCCGGTTGCTTTGGTCTGGTCAAAACGGTGCATGGGCTCCACCACATTCGGGAGAGGACTTATCCCTTTCATCCTCTAAAAGAAAAAATATCTCTCAAACTCCCAAACCGTTCCTCGTCTCTCTCGCCTCCGCGTGTTTCCCCCGTCCTTCTCTTCCTCATTATCGGCGGGAGAGGAGGAGGAAGAGCGTGGCGGCGGTCGCTTGTGTTGGTTCAGCTGCGGGGTTGGGGCAGCCAAGAGCCGTGGTCGCTGGCGGCTGGGAGCTGTAGGAGAGATCGACTAGGTCCCATGCCATACTGCTGCACCCCTACATGCATCTGTCGCCTACTGCCTCTCTGTTGACGGGAGGAGGTCCTCATCATCAGTTAGTATACATGGCAGACTCGTCTTATCCTTCTCTGATTTCTTCTAAATATTCATGTGCTTTTGGTCCTCATCATCAGTTAGTATAGACGGCAGACTCATCTTATCCTTCTCTGATCTCTTCAAAATATTCATGTGCTTTTGATCGATTTAGGGTCTTCTTGATGGAAGCAGGGTCTTCTTGATGGAAGCAGGGGCATCGCCCGCGCGCTTCTTCAGGACTTACGGCATCTGCAGATATGCCCGTGCATCAGTGCCCATCATGTTCTCGGTTCCATGGCAAGCGGCAGTCGCACCATCTGGTTGTTCGTCGGCGGCGAACAAGGCGCAGGCAGTGCCCGCGTCCACGGCCAAAAGGAAGTACCCGACTGTTGAAGTTCTGCCTTTTCCTCTACTCTCTCTCTCCCTTCTTTGACCCCTCTGTTTCTCTTTTTTCAGCAACGACCAGCACTAAGACCAGAGGATGCAACCCTTGAAAGAGCGAGCCGAAGGGCGGGGCCAAACCTCCACCATGGACACGTCCATCTCAGCTCTCTTTCTTTCTCAGCTGGCGACAGCGACAACACAAAGATGGGTGCACATGAGGAGCTCGACCTTAGTACCCATCTGCGAGAAGAGCTAACGAAGGTATGATAACGGTGGCGCCAAACACTTGACAAGTGCGGCTCCAGTTTGCCAGCGACGGCACCATCAACATCGAAGGTATTCTCTCAAGTCACTGTGGCTGCTCGGTTACCTATCTGATGTTTCTTCCTGCACGACAAAATTAGACTACATACATAGGTCAGAAAAGATATCCAGTACATACACATGTTCCAAAATCTTCTGCCACAAATTTAAATTAGTTTCATGGGTTAGCATGAAAGGTATCCATGTGATATTTGTTTTTCTGCTACCCAATTTTGCATCAGAAAAGGCAACTCCCATACTTTGGTCTGCCAGCTAGCAGCTTATGTCTTGCATCAGGCTGGACTTTGGACATGGGTTAGATGGATTAGCAATTAATTCAAGCTTATTTTTTTCTACCGTATAGCCAGGGAAAAGTTTCTTGGTTGTACAATCAGATTACATGATATACAAATAAACAGTATGGTGCACTTACTACGAGACGTTTAGAATATATGGACTCTAGTTGTGGTTCTATTATTTATTTATGCAGACCCTACCTTTCATAAATTGCATGGAAAAATTTGTATGGAGGGTGGCCGCGTGGTGTTCTTCACAGACAGAATTACCTAAGTTGTTCATTGAGCTGAAATGGCATTGTTTATGTAACTAGGCTTGCATTACATAGTGATACATGAGAGAATGTACATGGTAAACATGCAAGGGAGATGTGCTCAAGAATTTTTAAATACGCATTCCTTTAAGAGGTTGACAAAATGGTTTATCTTATTTTCCTGTACTTTGCAGAAGCTATACATCCTCCTATGATGCAAGAATTATTCTCTGGCGGTCATGCTCAGGACATGCTTCAACGGTTTTATGCAATTCAAGGTGTTCTATCCAGTATTTAGAGAGAGAGAGAGAGAGAGAGAGAGATTTGTAGCCAAGCGATCTAATGGTTTCTTGGGTTCAGTTTTGGGGAACAGCTGAAAACAATGGGAGTTGGAAGGGGAAGAACTGCAGATGAAAATGTGGGGGATGACAACACAGGGAGAGGACTAGGTGTCTCAAGCATTACAACAAGGAGATGCGGACATCTAGCAGCCACCGGCAGCATGACGAGGCCGATGACATAAAGTTAGTCACATATTGCTTCATGTTTAGACCGGATCTTTTCAAGGGACTTGTAACATCCCAAATTTCAAATCAATGAAGAAGGAGAATTCCAAATACTCAAATTTTAGAACCAACAAAAACTTTTATTTGCATATAGTGCCATGCATAGGGTTTGTGCATTATTGTGTGAGATTTCCATGATGGTTACTTGAGTGCTTATGTGCTACAATCTAAAACCCCATCTTGATCATAAGAAGATCACAAAGCAAATCAAAAATAAGAAAATAAAGAAAATGGAAAATTCACAAAACCCTCACATATGGTTTATGCCATTTTTGCAAATCTTTAACCTAGACCATTTTTGCTTGCACCATTAGTTGTTTTATGTTACTAAACACTTATAAACACTTTTGGAATCAAAGAAACTCAAATCAAATCAATTTTGAAATCAAATTGTGCTCACATGCACTAATGGTCAAATCTGCCAATTTCAGTCTGATCACTACTTTGAGCCTCTGTATTTTGAGATTTTCAAACCAAACAATTCCAACTCTTTGCACCTCATCTAAGTACACATCAAGGTGAACAACTTTGGCAAAGACCACCAGTACAAATTCATCCTAGATCAAAAGTTATGCTCAAGCCAAGATGAGACTTTGAGGCAAAACTAAGATCATCCCATTTTGCAACTTTTGCGATTCTTTTTATTTTAAATGCCACCACCACCTTTGTGTGTCTCTGGTCATTGGAAGCAAGTCCAATCCATCCCTCTCAAAATTTTCAACTTTAATTGCATGAGGCAAATTTGACAAGAATTTGGGGATCAAATCCAATTCAAATCCAAAATCACTATTCTCAATAGTGTTTGGCCAACCCCTGGCCACCACTTGATCTCACCTTGTTCCCTTGTCCCCTCTAGCCCTAGCCCAAGCAGTGAAACCCTAGGAGGAGGGCCAAACAGGGCATAGCCATGGCCATGCCGGCCATGTTCCCCATGGCATGCTCCCCCTCTCTCCTTCTCCCTCCAAACATGGACACCTTGCCAAATGACGCCACCACACCCTACTGGACCCACCTGAGCTTCCCATCGCCGGAGAGGAGGCCGACAGGCACCAGACAAGCACGCGCCTATGGCGCCCAGACCATGCCGACGACGTCGTGGGCACGCCCACGGGCATGCACAGCACACACGTCGCCTCGCCACCTCGCGCCACCCCTGGCCCCTTTCTCTCCACCTCGAGCATCCTTGTGCCACCACGAACCCGCCAGACACGCTCGCAACGCCGACCCGCGCCCGCCGTTGCCGGAGAAGACGACCGCATCCCTCCACTGCCGCGCAGAAAGTCGCGACCGTCCGACCGCGTTTGGCACCGCCTAGCCTAGCCGTCGCCGCCCAGAGGATCGCCATGATGTGCGGAACGGA